>NC_060952.1:38833500-38837276 GCF_022045245.1 Lucilia cuprina
AAAGGGGCGATGGTAGACCGTTCTCAAGTCTACCCAGTGGATGAAAAAGACCACCGTGAGATTAGGCCGACACGGCAGGTGCTCACGTTAAAACTATCGACAGTCTGTTAAATAGAAACCTGTCTTTACATATTTTTTTCTGCAGAAAATAAATATTGTGTGACAACCTTTTTCAATTTGCCATAAGAATTAAAGTAGTGGCAATTCCGTTCAAAATAGTTAAATTATTTCCTAAAATACATGTTCGATTCCAATCTTTATTAGCGGTTACGTTTCAGCCGGCTTAAGCGTTTGAGCCGAAAGATTTTGGCAGCGGCGGCGGCCGAGACGTCAGGAATTATCTCTTCTAGGTTAAGAGGATTTTAATAGTAGTGATTAGAAACTAGTGTTGCCATGGCTATATCTCTTACAGTTTTCAAGATAAATGGACTTATATGTTTTACCAAAAACAGGTTATATTTTCTACTCTCCAAAACCTATTTTTACTTAAGAAAAAAGTGTTCAGCTCTTTTAGATGCTCTTAAAGAAGACATATGTGGGTGAGATGTAATCCTTTTTTCAGCTCCACAGTAATGTTTTTCGGATATAGAACGCGATTAGTAAATATTTGAAAGAGCACCAATGTCATTTTGCATCTGTGAGGAAAATACTACTACGGAGGTGGTAAATGCGTCGCGGACAATACGTCAAGTGTACAACATGCCATTGACAAAAACAAAGGGGTGAAGGATGAACTCGAAAATAGCTCAATGCTACCTAAGTCTTTAGACATACAAACATATAGTTAGGGTTTCCGACTTTGATTTCTTAGATGAACCTTTAAATCGAATCCCATAAGAATAGGATAGAGAAAACGGTGAGTGATAGCTATCTATTACCAGAGAGGAGGAAGTATAAGAAGATGCTTGAAAAAATCATAATGAGTCAATACAGCGACAAGGCAAAAATCGGAAGCACTTTGAATATCTGAGGCAGAGAGAAGCAAAATGGAAATAAATTAATAAAAATGTGAAATAATTGTCAGAAAACTATTTAGTCGTGAGATTGATTCCTTAGGAGATAAAACAAAACCAAAGTAATTAAATTGAAAAGAGCTCAGGGATATAAGCTTAACATTTAAAAAAAATCTAAAATAACAGACTTTTTGGTACTTTTTCGTTATTCAAAAGATACTTTTTGAATTTTCTTTAATATTGAATCTAGAAACATGAAATTAACCATCTAGATTCCGAATTAAGAATCTCTTAAAGAGGACTATTTGATACTTTTACTTTTTTCAAAAAGTACAACTAACATTTAGTTGAGAAACATAAAATAAAGCAATTAGAGCCAGGAGTACATAAAAAAACTTCTTGTTACCCTATCCTTTTTCAAGGAGTACGTTTTGAATATTTTATGATATTGAACCAAGAAACATAAAGTTAAATATTAGGAACACTAAGTTAATGAAAATCTATAAGAAAGTACTTTATATATTCGTTCGTTCCATTACTGGTATTTTCTGTTTTTAAACACACTCAGTTGGATGAAAATCTATTTGAGGACATTGATCCAGAGACGAAGCCTTTTAAAAATGGTTAAGATCGGTCCATTATTTCACCTAGCCCCCATACAATTGAACTTCCGAATAGGGCTTGTAAACCTTGTAATCAAAGCTACAGTTCGCAATTCTGAAGATAATTCAATGAAATTTGGCAAATGATCTTTAATGGTACCGTCGACGAAGCCCATTGAATATGGTTAACATCGGTCATTATTTCACCTAGCCCACATACAACTGAACTCCCGAATAGAGCTTTTAAGTTCATAATTATGTTTAATATACTCGTATCCCGATCAAAAGCTGCAAAATCAATTTCTATACTAGCCTTGATGACCCTAATGAAGTTTATAATTATAGGGCCTCATTGGACCTTAACCCCTATAAAAAGGCCCCTTCAAAATTTAACTTAAATATTGGCTGCAGTGAAGTATTCGCAAATATTCGATTGTTTAAACGTACATACCTTTCAACGCTAATCTTAAACATCTCATTAGTAATATTTGCTATTTTCCAGCAATTCTTGTTTTTGCACAATTCAATAAAGGACCAACCAAAAAACTCTTCACAACCAGTCAAAGAAAATCAACAATTTGTTTACTTAAAAAGGACATGCTTGGAAAAACTAAAAATAGCTTTATCATGACAATAACGATATTACACCCTTTGGCTAATTTTAAAATCTTCTCGACAACAAAACAGAAAAAAACTGTCAAATGTAAAATAAACTTTAAAGAAAACATACATACAAACATACTTATCCAGTACCGGTAAAAGATTTTCATCAACTGATTGCGAAAACAAACTCATTTCGTTTTCTTTCTACATCATCTTCATAAAAGGGCAGTGATGTGTGACTTTGGCATTTTAAAGGAGGACGTGAATGAAGAAGTATTGAGTTATTGTAGTTTGGTAGGCTTAACGCTTTATTGGTTTTTCATTGTTTCTTAGCCGGGAGGGGAGTAGCAGCAGTAACATATTGACAACCACGTACATGTATGAGTAAACATTAAAAGAAAGGATAAAAACAGTCAAGGATCAAATAGATGATGACGACGATGATGATGATGTTAGTGGTGGTGCTCTTATAGTGGCTAATTTGCAAATAATATTCTAACCATACAAATAACAATGTCATCAATAAACAACGACAAGCAGAGTAAAAAAAACACACATATACAAGTTAAAGAAAACAGGATAAAGGACATGTGTAGGCAAACATGTTCACATGTGTTTGTATGTAAATTTTCCTAATAGTGAATGAACAAGAGTGTGTGTTTGCTTTATGAAATAAAGGAGAGGGGTTGCTAGTTGGCGGTTTGTTTCTTTTTTTTTACTTTTTATTTTAAATTAGATTTAAATTTTTTGCGTATGTCGTTGTTTGTTGTTCTGGTTTCATTTCATGCATTTCCTGTTTTTCCATTTATTTAAACAAATTAAGGTCACATTTTCTTTATATTTTTTTACAAATTTATTGAGTTTCCAATGAAAAGGATTTTCATTTTTAGAAACCCTCGACTGCTACCACACATCACTGTTGTTATCTATTATTTGTTTTGCAAATTTTGTCTTTGATCATTATAAATTTGTAGATGTTTTAGAAGAAAAAGGATTTCAAGTGCCCGCGCTAGGTAAATAACAACAACACAAACAAATAAGTATGTAGTTTTTCATCAAATGCCACATGTAAAAACCTGTTTTGAATTTAAAAATTTGCCAATTTTGTTTGCAAATTTGTTGATAAAAAAAATTCAAAAGAATTTCCAAAAGGCTTTTTAAGAGGTTTATAGCTTTTATATTTTTTATATGAAAAACTTATTTAATTTTAAAAGAAAGGATTATATGGGGTTATTTGTAATTTATTTTTTTAGAACAAATAAATTTAGCTTTCTTCATTTATCATACTTTAAATCGTTCAATGATTTTAAGTAGTTAAAGAAATTAAAATATATTTTTAAGCGAATTATTTGCTGTATAAAACTACAATTTCCATTAGGATTAAAAAATACCATAAATTTTCATGACCTTTTTTTGGGAGGATTAAATATGTCAGCACACCAATGATTGTAGTAATAAAGAAACATTAGTGTGAGGAAATAAAAAATATTTATTCAGAAGTACAATAAAGCCTATCTATTTATCTATCTATCTATCTATCTATCTATCTATCTATCTATCTATCTATCTATCTATCTATCTATCTATCTATCTATCTATCTATCTATCTATCTATCTA
>NC_060952.1:38837376-38902496 GCF_022045245.1 Lucilia cuprina
TTTTCAATCCCGGTCAGATTGGAGGTATTGGGCCCTCTTTATACCCCGGGAATGCAATAACACCAAGGCGGAGGTCTTCGCCAAGGTAACATGCCCCCGGGGGGAAAACATGACTATTGCACGGAGATTTTTCAATATGGTCAATTTCTGAAGGAACAGATAAAGTGAGCCGATAATTGGCCGCCGCCAATGTTTTGCATTGGCTTGTATCTCTGTTATCCACACACTAACAGAAAAAGCAGATTTTGTCTCATTGTAGATCACATAATATATTTAAAATAAAATTTGTTTTGTGCTTTTAGATTGCTCAAACGTCATTCCAATAATGGCTGTGAGCTTAAGATCGAAGGCAGTTTTGCCTTGTGAGAAATAGAAGAGACAAAATTCCAAGACTAATGGATGGATATAATGTCATTTGTTTATATTCTAGTTCAAAACGTATTAATCATGTAGAAAATGTAGATACTTTCCTTCAGTATATCGATTATATCTCTAAACTGGACTTAGTTGTATAGTAATTAAAAACAAGTAAGAGTGCTATATTCGGCTATGCCGAATCTTATATAACCTTCACCATAGTGTATTTAAACATATTAGTTTTATAAATTTTAAATTTTTTTTTCCGACTACATTATTATTACAAAATGAACAACAACGCTAAGCGAAATAAAAACAAAATACACAAGGCATCTAAAGTTTAGATTCTAAACCAACAGACATCTATACATACATAACGAAAAACAGAAAAACAAAAACAAAATTAACAACACAATAAAACCAACCTACATCCAAATATACGAACAGAATTCACAAAAACAAAACAAAATACACAACTCAATGACGCCAACAGCATACAAAACGAAATACACAGCTGAAAAACCAAATACATCTACACACACGTGTACATCTTTTTCTAATATACAGTGTTGTTGTTGCTTATTTAACAAAGCATGAAAAAATTACATTTTTTGATGAAATTTTCAGAGGTTGTCTCGGATTTTGGCTCATATCTCCGTTATTTACCGACCGATTTTGCTGATTTTAAATAGCGATCTTCTCGAAAGCATGTCTAACAGAATTATTGAAGATTCGGATCTCGCCAATATCTGGGGTCCTCTAAAAACTGATTTCAACAAACACACAGACGGACATAGCTTAATCAACTCCGCTACCTATAAGGATCCAGAATATATACTTTATGGGGTCGGAAAATTTTATTATAGAAATTACAAACGGAATGACAAACTTATACTATATACCCTTCTCACGAAGGTGAAGGGTATAAAAAAATATTTATTACATTCTTACAAAATTGTTTGTACTAATCAAACAAAATCCTTTTACTAATTGAACTAAAGAGCTCAAACTGTCCATATCAAAGATTAATGTTACAAAATATACACCCAAATATGTATGTATGTTAATTGAACATATTTGCTTTGAAGTCATTCAGCTTTTTAATTTCCTTAACAACGATTTCAAAAAAATTAAACCAACTTTTTTAATTGTGACACTCTTGTGCCTTAATAAGCTAACACTTTTGCTCTAATACTTGACATAATATTATGTAAAATACCCAGAGATATATATACTTACAAACAACTGACCATTTGCCCTTACAACTTTGTAACAATTTGAAAATCAACCCTTTTCCTATGAAAGATCAAAGTAACAACAACATTGTGTACGTTAGAAAAAAGTTATTAAATACTAATTGAAATTTTAATTTTAGAAAATTGTCAAATCATTGAGTGGAAATTTTGTTTATTTCTATGTCGTTACATTTTTATTTTAACAATTTGTCAAATATTACGCCTTTTATGTGAGTGTAAATTTTAAACTGACCAACCATCTGCCGTAAAATTACGCATTAAATTGTAATAAATTGTTTTATTGAAAAATAATTTCCATATAGTAAGCTGGTAGGTAGTATGTAGTTGGTGTTGCTCGGATACTGGTCAAGCTGGCCAATTATTACACATGACTTGGCAAAAACAGTAAAATATTAGTTAGCGTTGTAAGTATTCTATAGATTTAGGTCTAGGGGTTTGAACTAGTTTGAAAAGGGTTAAACGTAAAGGTGAAAAGTTTAACAGATGTGTGGTGTATTTAAATCAGCTTTTAAGCAGCAACTGTTACAAATGATGGTATTATGTTAAATCCTTTTGAATTTTACAATTTTAACAAGTTTTTTCTTAGACTTTAATACATATTTAGTTAAACTTGTACAAATAATTCAACTGTGACATGATATAATTATATAAATACACATGTACAGAATATTAAGGATTATGAAAAACAATTTAAACACATAGAACAAGTTCCAAAATCTGTAGATCACATCTATTGGGTTTTTTGTACGCTCTAATACAAGTATAACGTGATCTATTTAAAGAAATATCGTTTAACTTTCCACACAGTTTCTTAGAATGATCGTATTAACGTTTCTGAGGGATTTAACATCTGTGATAACTTCTGTGATCTTCTGAATCTTCGGTGAAAGTCCAGCAATGAAATGTATCAGGGGTTTACTCTCTTAGTATGCTTGAATTCATCCGAAATCACTCTTCGAATTTTGTATATTTTGAAAGAGAAATTTTTTTACTTAGAATTCGTAGCATCCCATAAACATCCGATTTGTTCATTCTGGGAAGGGTTTTCGTCCACCTTTCGTTGCGCAATTATTTTCATAGCGAATTTGAGATTCTACAGCTTAGTTTCAAACTGATTTGAAGAGTTTCGCAATATACAGTTTAACGTTCTCAAGTTCCGTCGGTTTATCTTTATCTTCCAAATGTTAACTTCTTTTAAGTTCTCTTAGCATGGACTTTCGTATGAAAGATAATAGATATGCTACCGGGTTTCTGCATCAGTATATACACAAACCCGTTATGTCTCCTAATTTAGTGCCGTGTGATCAACAAAAGATTAATGCTGGGTTTTGTTCTAATATTTCGTTCCTGTAAGTGATCGGTGTCTCTGCACTGACTGCGATATACGATCGGGCACGTATGGTAATTATATACAACCGTCTAATATGTCCAATATACATTGATGACGTGCCCTTTGTTGATCGACTGGAATTGGCATCACATACTCCTATTAGAGGAATATTTAGCAAAGTTTTTGTCGGTTGGGTTAAGACTCCAATTGAAGGATATGATTCTCCTACATACGACACTACATTGGGAACCCAATTTAGATTTTAGTTTGCAACCTAGGTTTTCAACTCTGTCGGACACTGATATTGTCTTGTTCAAAAACAAGAATCTAAGACCAGCACTTTCACGTTTCGCCTTGGAATAGAGCACGCCCAAGTCGAATTTTGGTAATAATCGGCAATTATACAAAAATGGATCCATTCGCCATTAAACTAACACAAATCCTTCATGAGATTCAGAGCCTTAGGAGGCTATGCACCATGGTTATGCAGATAAATCCCACGATATAGCTTATCATGATATACCCTTTGGCTGATAATTACTCAAGCTATCAATTAATAAGATGAATAAACGTCGTGAAAAATCTTGTTACTCAATAACAAAATATCGTTATATTTCAAAATTTTCAACCTGTGCGTAAGCCCCTTTGGAATGCTTTTACAGTTAGAGGTAACGACCTTCTGATTAGAAAGATCCGTATTATTAAAAAAATGACCTTAACCTCACTTTAAAAAAATATTCTTTTATTATTTTAATCAGCTACCACTTTAAACAAAATTTACATTCTTAACTCTGACACCTCCGAATCAAAATTAACATAACTTATCCAATAATAAATGATTCTAAATTTTCCAACAAAATTGTATATGAAATTGAAACCAATTTCAAATGTTATAATACACATGCAACATGTTACACTACAAATAAAATCATACGTAGATTAGACCCCTTCGAATGACTTATTTTCCTCTCAAAAAAAAAAAAAAAGGTTAATGGTTGAAGAAGTTAAACCACATGATATGACACCAAAATCTACACTAATGCCATCGTTAACTAAATAACAAGCGTAGCTGTCTTAGCTCAGATATAAAATCACAAAAAAAAATTATTCAAAAAAATTTGAGAAAACCGGGGATTTTAAAATTTTAAAACCCCCAAAAAATACATCATTAAATCGTCTTAAACTTTAACGTATGCATATGAGTAAGAGGATGTGTAAAGGGAGATTTAAAAGTGTTACGCTTACATGGGTTAAATATGAGATCTGTCAAAAATTGCGTTTGTCACACTTCATCACAACATCAATCAAATAAGGAAAATGAAGAACAATTTAATTTTTTTTGATGATATGTGATTATAAAACCTTGAGTAGCTTTAAAATGTCTACAGCTCGTAAGGCTTATATGATTTTGTCAAAACAGAAACACATACACATTATTTTCTTGTACGAGGGTTGATCGGGACGGTTGGATTAAAGAGAATCAATGATGTCATAGTTAATTGAAATCTGATAATAGCATGACTAAAAACGATTAATAGCCTCCTAAGGATCGAAGAAGAAATTAGACCAGTCAGTCTGGACGAAATTACACATAGAAGATAGGACAGGTTTTTGGTAGTCAAATCGTAACATTATTAGAGAGTTTTCTATTATACTGTGTTATGTCTCTAGACATTGCAAAGTTCTTGGTGAGGAGATTGGGGACTTACTAGCCAGATTTGATTATAACCTGGATATATATAATAAAGAGGTTAAAACCACCATCAGTCACTTTTTACCGCTGACATTCGAGTAATGTAGTAGTTGAATAACGTGCAAAACAGCAAAGGCCTTATGATGAACTCCCGATGTCTGGCAGTGGCAAAGAAAGTGCTCCAGAGTTTCACTGTCCTCTCCATATGCTTTACATAAGTCTGAATCCGCACGTCTAATTTTTGCATAAATGTGCTCGTAATCCTGTGTGTGTCCACTCCACTATCATACTAACTTTAGACTTGCTTGCTGTGAGGAGATTTTTCGTTTTGCTCTCATCAGGGTCACCCCATAGGATTTTAGTGGTTCTACCCACTGTTTCATTATTCCAAGAGATCTTATGGGATTCTTTCATCAATATTTTTAATTCAGCTTTTATTGCTTTGAATGGTTTGACGTTTGTCAGGTTAACTGTCTCGAGCTCTCTTCCCTTTAAAGCTATTACATTTGACCTTTCGTTAACTACTTCTCCCGAGTGGGCTGTTACCCATATGATGTTAACCTTACTATATGATGTGAACCTTACCTCTGGTTAAAGAATTTAAAAAGTATTAATTATACTCCGATTTATAGAGAAATTAATCTTAAAAATATAACAGCTTTGACGCCATTTACATCTAAGAGCGCTCGTGCTCGACGACTATAGACGTCATTTACGTCAACGTGTTAAAGCAAATACTTGTCGGAATTATTGCTCCACGGATATCTTTAAAATGGAAAACAAACGGATCTGGAGATATACATATATATTACATGATCACATAACTAGCTCCTGCTGTTACATTGATGGAAAGTTTCTAAGAATCTACAACCAAAAAGCTGAACTTCCTAATGCTGAACGATTATTCGTTTTATCCAATAACTTTTTGCATATAACTGAGAGCACAGCAACTCCAAGAGCGGGGCATTTTTTTCTTGGTGTCTTACCTATCCCTCGTTCTTACGTCACATATGCAGATTTATTTCATAACACACACTCGGATATTTTTTTCTTATAAATTTTAATACTGGGAAAATAGTTTAAAAATATTTTCATCACATTTTATCCTGTTTTTACAGATAAAACCCTTTGGGAGTTTTTTGTATTCAAAGTTAAGCAGGCGTTTCCTTAAAATAATGATTTTTTTTTTTGAAAATGATAATGCGTATCATTTGCAAAATACGCTTTATAAGCGTCAGGAATTCATTTTTCAAAAATGATTATTTGCGATTTGCATACATACGTTTCGCGAGAAAATTGCATGTAATTTACGCCTTTTGCAAACAAGTATCAATATAGGACACATTAGAATACAAAAGACAATCACAAATACAGCTTTTGGTATGTGTGCATATATGTATGTTAAATCGTTTACTTTAAACGGATATTTTTTTATTTAAAATCTAATGGTGGTTGTTGTTAATTTTTGGGGATGTTTGCTGTTAAGCATCTCGAGTGCATGTGAATTTCAAATTAAATTCTTTTTGTTTTGCATCCTTTGGATTGTGTTTATTGTAACAATGTGTGAAAATACCTACAAAATGTTTGTAGCGGGAAAAGCGTTATTCACACATCCATACGTTTGTTTCATTTATTTATTATTTATACGTATGAATAATAAAAAATGAATGTAACCTCCTAGTTCACGACATGTGTCAATGGCAGTCGTGTGTGGTTTTATTATCCTTACAATCCTGTTGAATCAATACTACAATGATGATGATAAGTGAGTGTGTATATGAGTGTGGGTTCATCATTTAAAGTCCCTTAGGTGTCTATTTTTCTAATGTATTCTAAACAACTACAACAGCCACAATAAGAAAACAAAAAAAAGAAATAACGGAAAATAATCTCATGTTGTTTTCAAGTTTCGTATATAAATAAAAATTAATTTTTTAACAAAAGGTAACAGTTTTTTGATTAATGATTTGTTTTCGACAAAAATTACAAAATTCATTACAATTTTTTCCTTAATGACACACGCCAATGTAATTATTTTAACAACAACAATCATAATTTTTCAATGTTCAAATAGAAAGAAATAAAAAGATAGAAATTGAACTCATGGGGGAATTTAAGCGAACGTTTGTTAGTTCTTAAACTGTTGCAAGAGGAGTTGTATATGGTCAAATAACGTTGTTTAAAATGTTATAAATTTTAAAAAAGACTTACCGAAATATCGTTTAAGGTAAACAAATCCTTCTTGCTGTAGTTTTTTTTAATTTTCCTAGAAGAATACAAATAAATAGTACATTTAAACGAATTTATACAACATATTTTTAGTTCATATACTACAGTCAATGGACTACTCCATAGACTAGTCATTAGTATATTCAATATTTTGGCTGTCCTATTGACGTGTCTTTTGACTAATCTACGGACTAGGCTTATTTATTAACTAATTTATAGGCTAGGCTATGAACTAGTTTGTTAACTAGTCCACTATACCTATAGCTTATGAGCTTGATAATTGTCTATGGGCTACACTTTTGACTACTTAGTTTTATGACTAGCTTATGGGATACCATTGACTATACATCAGCCAATAGTCGTGACTATATATAATCTATACTCTTACCAGTTTTGACTATAGAATGGTCTATAGTCTTGATCATTAAATATAATCAACTACAGATTATAGATTATACTTAACTATAGATATTTCCTGTCTAAAGTATGGACTATATATCAGTTTTATTATACTCCCTACTATATCCTATATAACTATAGACTTGACTATGGTATTGACTATGAACTTGTCTATAGACATGGCTATAAAACTGTCCATAGTTTTGACTATAGACTTGTCTATTGTCTTGACTATGAACTTGTCTATAGACATGGCTATAGAACTGTCCATAGTTTTGACTATAGACTTGTCTATTGTCTTGACTATAGACTTGTCTATTGTCTTGACCATAGACTTGTGTACAGTCTAGAATATAGACTTGTCTAAAATCTTAACTATTGACTACTTGCCTATAGTCTTGGCCATAGACTTGTGTATCGCCTTGACTATAGACTTGTTGTAGTTTTGACTATAGGCTTATCTATAATCTCGACTATAGACTTGTCAATAGTCTTGACTATAGATTTATCAATAGTTTTGACTATAGACTTGTCTATAGTATTGACTATAGACTTTTCTATAGTCTTGACTATAGACGTTTCTATAGTCTTGACTATAGACGTTTCTATAGTCTTCACTATAGACTTGTCTATAGTCTTGACATAGACGTTTCTATAGTCTTGACTATAGACTTGTCTATAGTCTTGACTATAGACTTGTCTATAGTCTTGACTATAGACTTGTCTATAGTCTTGACTATAGACTTGTCTATAATCTTGACTATAGACTTGTCTATAGTCTTGACTATAGACTTGTCTATAGTCTTGACTATAGACTTGTCTATAGTCTTGACTATAGACTTGTCTATAGTCTTGACTATAGACTTGTCTATAGTCTTGACTATAGACTTGTCTATAGTCTTGACTATAGACTTGTCTATAGTCTTGACTATAGACTTGTCTATAGTCTTGACTATAGACTTGTCTATAGTCTTGACTATAGACTTGTCTATAGTCTTGACTATAGACTTGTCTATAGTCTTGACTATAGACTTGTATATAGTCCTGACTATAGACTTGTATATAGTCTTGACTATAGACTTGTCTATAGTCTTGACTATAGACTTGTCTATAGTATTGACTATAGACGTTTCAATAGTCTTGACTGTAGACTTGTCTATAGTATTGACTATAGACGTTTCAATAGTCTTGACTGTAGACTTTTCTATAGTCTTGACTATAGACGTTTCTATAGTCTTGACTATAGACTTGTCTATAGCCTTGACTATAGACTTGTCTATAGCCTTAACTATAGACTTGTCTATAGCCTTGACTATAGACTTGTCTATAGCCTTGACTATAGACTTGTCTATAGCCTTGACTATAGACTTGTCTATAGCCTTGACTATGGACTTGTCTATAGTCTTGACTATAGACTTGTCTATAGCCTTGACTATAGACTTGCCTATAGTATTGACTATAGACTTGTCTATAGTCTTGAATATAGACTTGTCTATAGTCTTGACTATAGATTTGTCTATAGTATTGACTATAGACTTTTCTATATTCTTGACTATAGACGTTTCTATAGTCTTGACTATAGACTTATCTATGTCTTGACTATAAACTTGTTTATAGTCTTTACTATAAACTTGTCTATAATTTTGATTATACACTTGTCTATAATCTTGACTATAGAGTTATTTAAAGTCTTGACTATAAACTTGCTACAGTCTTGTATATAAACATGGCTATTGACTTGCGTATACTCTTGACTTTAGACTATTCTGTTGTCTTGATTATGATTTGTCTATAACCACAATTGACGCGACTAAACTACAGTGTATTAATGATCTAATCTAATGACTAATTTATATATTAGTCTATTTACTATTCGATAGATTAGTCTATTTACCAGTCTGCGGATTAGTCTATTGACTAATATATGAACTAATATATTATCTAGTTTACAGTCCACTAACTACTGGATTAGTCTCTTAGGAAGTCTATGAACTTGTCTAGTTTATTTATTTGTCTACATATAAAAACGTTAATCAAAATATTATATATTCAATAGGCATTCAAAAAACGTTTCTAGATCAATGGACAAGTCCATAAATTAAAAAATAGACTATTAAATTGGCTAGTCAGTACACTAGTCTATAACTTGACTTAGTCAATATTCTAAAAATTACATTTGAAATTTAAATAAAAACAAATGATTTTAAATTTGTGATTGGAGATAAAACTCACTGAATAAAACTAATTATATTGTTAAAATTTATTTATAGATTTCAATATTTCTAAACATATAACATTGGCTGATTAAACATTAATAAACAAAATTCTATTAACTTGTCATATTCATTCGATGTGGGATTACAGAAACGATTGACTTCATCTATGTTCATTTCAAGATGAGTACCATTTCTGTATTGTATAATTCCTCCGAAAATTGTCGCTTTACAAATTAAACCTAATTTAGTTGTACAATTCATTTTAGTCGATTCATTTTTATCTAATGCAGTACAGTTTTCAAAAATCGGATTCATTGACGTACTACCATATACAAATTTCTCATCCAATAACCATAAGGGATATTTTTTTCCTAAAAGTAAGTTTCTTTTGTAATTTATAAAATAATTTAATTTAATTTCGCATAAGTATTTACCAAATTGTTCTGTTAATAAGATTCCTAATCCAACATATTCCATTGGCTGTATAAAATTGATCATGCCATTGTCTAGACAAAACATCTGGGCTTCGTGATATGAAAACTGTAAATAATTAAAACGTTTTTTTAAAAAAAGTTTTTTTATTAAATATGCAATTTAACTTACATAATTTGGAGTATTAATAACATAATATAAATCCTCTTTGTATAGCAACCATTTAGATTCTTTCCAATTATTATTAATACCTTTAATTACTATTACAATTTGAAAAATTACTAAAATATTTACTAATAATGAAATCAATTTCATGTTTTTTTTTTAAATTTTGTGCGATGTTTTTTAATAGAGATTTTAAACATAAATGTTTATTAGTTTTATGATAAAAAGAAAAAAACAAAAAGCCCATTTTTAATACAATAAAAAATATAATATAATTAAACGTCATGTGTTACGAGAAACCACAAATACTTTAATTAAAAATAAATTCAAAACTAACCGTAAGTATTTTTAGTTATTATGTAAATTATATAAATCATTACAATTTAAGAAACGCATTAATCGAAATCAGGTATGTAGCTATATTTGTCATTTGTTTAAGCTCAAGTGAGGTCAGATCATTTTAAAATTTGGAGGTTCTGTTCCAGGCTCTACATATATAAAACTCATGTTTCTGTTTTCAATATTATTGAAAACAAGTAGGAAAGTATAGTCGGGCATGGCCGACCATATAATACCCTACACCATAAGTATATTTTTAAAATTTTTACTTTTTATAAAATTTTTATTTTTTGTAAAGAAACTTTTATGTTGAATATTACCATAATTCCAAAATATTTAAGCCATTTATTGATAAAAAACTAAAATTTCTAAATAAGGCATTATATAGGTCAAATATGGGCCGATCCTCGGTAAATTTGGGAAAAGGATATATTTCTAAATAACAGTTAGTTTTGTTGAGTTTCATTGCGATACAAATGGTTACAAACCAATTTTAGACGTTTAAGTCAATTTTTGAAGGGGGGTTTGTATGGGGGCTAGGGTCAAATATAGGCCGATCCTTACGAAAATCCGCAGTATCATTTATACTTATATAAAACTTATTTGTGTTAATTTTTAGAGAGATAGCAGAATATTTGACGTAATTATAGCATAAAAAGTTCAAATCGGGAGGTACGGTTGTATGGGGGCTAGGTGAAATAATGGACCGATTTCAACCATTTTCAATAGGCTTCGTCCTTGTTTCATCAAATTATCTTGAAAATTGCGGCCTGTACCTTGCGCACAAGGTTTACATGGACAGCCAGCCAGCCAGCCAGCCAGCCAGCCGGACAGACGGACGGACGGACGGACATGTCTTAATCGACTCAAAAAATGATTCTGAATCGATCGGTATACTTTAAGGTGGGTATTGGACCAATATTTTTGTATGTTACAAACATCAGCACAAACGTATAATACCCTCCCCACTATAGTGGTGTAGGGTATAATTAAAAAAAAAATACCAAAAAGTCCCATTTTTATATTTCTAGGTTCAATATTATAAAAAACAAGTAGGAATGTATAGTCGGGCATAGCCGACCATATAAAACCCTACACCATTAGTATATTTTTAAAATTTGTATTTTTCATAAAGAAACTTTTATGTTGAATCTTACCTTAATTCAAAAGTATGTAAGCAATTTATTGATAAAAAATAAAATTTTCTAAATGAGGTCAAATACGGGCCGATCCTCTTTAAATGTGGGAAAAGAATATATTTTTAAATAACAGTTAGTTTTGTTGAGTTTCATTGCTATACAAATGGTTACAAGACAATTTTATACGTTTAACACATTTTTTTGAAGGGGGGTTTGTATGGGGGCTAGGGTCAAATAAGGGCCGATCATTACGAAAGTCTGCAGTGTCATTTATACTTATAAAAAACTTATTTGTGCCAATTTTTAGAGAGATAATAGAATATTTGACGTAATTATGGCTTAAAAAGTTTAAATCGGGAGGTACGGTTGTATGGGGGTTAGGTGAAATAATGGACCGATTTTAATCATTTTCAATAGGTCCTGTGTCCCTGTGCCAAAGAAAATATGCTGGGTCCAAATTTCATTAAAATCTTAAAAAAATTGGGGCCTGTACTTGCGCATAAGGTTTACATGGACAGCCAGCCAGCCGGACAGACGGACGGACATGTTTTAATCGACTCAAAAAATGACCAATATTTTTGTGTGTTACAAACATCAGCACAAACTTATAATACCCTCCCCACTATAGTGGTGTAGGGTATAATCAGAAATTGCCTTTTAAAGAACGAAAAGTACCAAACAATTCTAATTTTATAGATTCTAATTTACTCCAGGATTTATATCAGCTAACATTTTTTTCTAATTTTAGATTACATTCGAGTCATATACGACTCTTCTGCACGATTAAAATAATCATATCTGCGCTCATTTTCAGATCATAAATGATACATTCGTTGGGAAAAAATGGTACCATAATGTGACTCTTCCAAGCGAGTCTTTTATGAGCCCCACTTCTGATCAGTACTGAGACATTTTTAAATATTTTTTGAGTCATTAATGAGCCGAATTACTTATTGGTCGTTTTAGAGTTATAATCTTATTATAGACATTTTTAGTATTTTCTGAGTAATATCAATGCTTGGTACATACAAATACAATATAACGCAAAACTGTTTTTGATCTTCCGACTGCGCGAAATATAAATACAAAATAAATTTATAAACTAGAACTGAACTAGAACTGAACTAGAGCTGAACTATAACTGAACTAGAACTGAACTAGAACTGAACTAGAACTGAACTAGAACTGAACTAGAACTGAACTAGTACTGAACTAGAACTGAACTAGAACTGAACTAGAACTGAACTAGAACTGAACTAGAACTGAACTAGAACTGAACTAGAACTGAACTAGAACTGAACTAGAACTGAACTAGAACTCAACTAGAACTGAATTAGAACTGAACTAGAACTGAACTAGAACTGAACTAGAACTGAACTAGAACTGAACTAGAACTGAACTAGAACTGAACTAGAACTGAACTAGAACTGAACTAGAACTGAACTAGAACTGAACTAGAACTGAACTAGAACTGAACTAGAACTGAATTAGAACTGAACTAGAATTGAAATAAACTAGAAACTAAGTACTTAGTTTTCATTTTCAATTTTTATCAGTCTTTGGTAGAGTAATTTGAACATTGTCTTTGCACTCAAAAAGATGTTGGAAAAATGCATGTTCGCAACTACTACAAGATTCGCGCAACATATGAATACAATAAAAAACAAGTATGAATGTATAGTCGGTCGTAGCCGACCATATGATACCCTACACCAGTCAGTATGTATGTTAAAAATGGGGATTATTTAAAAAAATAAAGCATTTGGTTTGTTTTTTAACTTTATTTCGGAATATTTTTACTTTTTTTTGGTAAAAAAGAGATTTTTTTAAGAGGGCTCAAAGGGAAGTAGGCCCTATACTTAAAAATGTTGGTAGGGGGAGTTAAGTCTTCTTCAATATTATTTATGTAGAATTTAAAAGTGTTATTAGTGTTTGTAAGTGAATTTTGACCTTTAAGTCATTTTCTGAAGGGGAGTTTGTATGGGGGATAGGGTCAAATGGAGCCCGATCATTACAAAAATCGGTAGTGTCATTTAAAGTTCTATAAAACTAAGTTTTGTCGACTTTTGTTAACATAATAGATCATTTAAATTAATTATAAGCCAAAAGGCCTTATTTGGGGGGTACAGTTGTATGGGTGCTAGTCGAAATAATGGACCGAACCTTGCGCACAAGGTTTACATGGACAGCCAGCCAGACGGGCGGAACGACGGACATAGTTAATCGACTCAGAAAATGATTCTAAGCCGATTGGTATACTTTAAGGTGGGTATAGGACGAATATTTTTGTATGTTACAAACATCAGCACAAACCCAATATACCCTCCCCACTAAAGTGGTGTAGGGTATAAAAATCATATTTCGAACACCTGAATGACCATTGGTCATTGACCAATTTATGATTGATGTACATTTTGTTATTGTTATTTTCAAATAAATCAGATTTTACTCATTATTTGAAATTATTTAGGCTTAGTTAAGAGATTAGTCATTGAATAGTATTTGAGTAATTTTTTAATGTAATTGCTGTAGTTCCATTGAAAACAGAACCAATTACATAAATCTTCCAACTGCTTGAAATATGATCACAAAATAAGTATTTTACACCATCATATTTTAAACACTAGGTTGATCAATTTATGCTTACTATTGTTTTGATCCCATCTTGATGTTATTACAATCCCGGGAAAAGTGGTGCTACCAGTACCTTAAGTCTACCGGAACTATATACTGGCGATGGCACTTCACTGCTCCGACTTTTCTTGCAATAATTCAACATGGGGTCGAATCAGAGAACCACATAATCTGGTGCTACGGGTAGCCAATAGCATGCGGGTCATTCCATATGCGTGGTTGAAAACGGAAATAATGTTTCTGCATCTCGGAAGTAAAGCAACTGGGCAGCAATGGTCAGAGATTAGAAAGTTCAAATACTTGTGCTAAGTGCGCGTGTACTGGACTGGAAATTCCATATACGTAAATTGCCACCTGCGTGTAAGAATCACAATGTGGCGGTCGTGAGTCTTAAAAGAAGATCACCCAGTGGTTGAAAAGGACCACCGTGAAATAATGCACACAATTCAATTATATTACAGAAATTACAAACCAAAAGTATGATGCAGTGAGTGGAGCAATTGAAAACTACTTCTTCAACCACCTCTTTGTAAGCGAGAAGGATAAGTACTTGCCTTCAATGACATCACCGTGAGTTAAAATGCCAATGAGCAAGTTTTGAAAAGTGGTTTTATAATCCGTTTAATCATTAGTTGTCAATGTAATTTTTCATTCTATGTGGTGATGTTTACTTCACATTTTGTTTTAAATAGGTATTAACGATATTTTATCTTATAAATGTTGTATGTATTTGAGATTACACATTAAATTTTAAAATGTAATCAACCATACAATCGACTTGTGGTTTTTTACTTTTAAATATTTAAAAATTTATAAAATTCATGATCAAGACAAGTGACCATTGTATTTGTATAATCTTTAATCTCATAATAATAGCCTTTTAAACTTTATTAAACAATGTTCTAGTAGTTCATCATACTCATGCGATAAAGGATTACAAAAGCGGTTGATTTCATTAACTCCCACTTCTAAATGAGTACCATTTCTGTATTGTATACTTCCACCGAATATTTTCGTTTTGCAAATCAGGCCTAATCTAGTTGCACAACTTATAGTGTTTACATCATTCTTTTCCAATGCAGTACAGTTTTCAGAAATTTTATAGATGGGCGTATCTTCCATTATTAACCATAAGGGATATATTTTTTCTGAAACAATTTTTTTAATATAATAAATTTATAAATAATTTCATAAATAGTTAATTCACCATAATATTTAGACAATAATTTTCCTAATCCTATATATTCCGTGGGTTCTATCATATAAACCATATCGTTTTCTATACAAAATATTTGAGCCGCTTTTGATGAAAACTAAATATAAGTTATAGATTTTTTAAGTATTTAGTGGTTTACTTAAAAATTTGAACTTACATCATTTTGAGGATTTATATAAAACAAATCTTCATTGAATAAAAACCATTTCGAATCATTCCCAACAGTATTCACAGCATTAATTACTATTGCTCTTGGAAGAAGCACTGATATAATCACTGTTAAAAAATTTAATTTCATATTTTGCAAAACTTTTGTATGATGTTTTTTCATGGAGATTACAAATGTAAATGATGATTAGTTTTAATGGAAGGAAATAAAAAAGTACATATATATTTATATTAATAAAAAATAATATTTATGTAGAACAAATGTTGAAAGAAACCGTAAATACTTTTCTCATGAATAAATTTCACACTAACCACAAACGCTTACAATATTTTGTAAATTACAGAAATCAGGGGGCCTAAAGTTTTTTGTAGGGCTGCGTATTATGGCCCCAGGTAAAATGGCCCCAAAATATAAAACGAAAAATTGCCCCAATGTTGGGTTATATTCATTATGAAATATAACCCTAACATTTTTTTAAGAAAAGTCACCCCAAAATTAATGAAAAATCTTCCCAAGGTTGAAATGAAAAGTGGCCTCAAATATTGGGTTAATTTTTCGTAATGAACAATTACCTTAAAAACGTAAATGAAATTTCACCCCATTTAATTTTAATTCATATATAGGTGGCGTGTCATGAAGTCCAGTGTCATATATTCCATGGGCGTTATGACTCACTAAATTGAGTCTAGTGTACATGGACGTTATAACAATTTCAAAAGTGTCACAATGCATATAAGCAATGTAAAGTCCATGGATTTCAAAGAGTCCATTTAACAAAAAAGGTTTAATTTAGCGAAGCCGGTATTCGAAATACCCCAGAGTTTAAAACCCCTGCGCCCGGCCAAAGGCCGGCTATCCGGAACACTTTTTATATGGAAACTAAAATGCAACAACACCAAATTTAGGATAAATTCCTTTGGGGGTAAGAGTGTCCCTTTCTTAAATTCTTTACAAATTTTCAAATACAGTTCTGTTTCAAAAGTGATACATTGTCAATGGACATTAAAACACTTTTAAAAATTGTCATAACGTCCATGGACACTATGAAACTTTTTGGTGTGTCATAACGTCAATGGACATTATGACACCCCACCTCAAATATATGCTAATATATTTATAAAATTTCATTTATAATAATTTTATGAAAATACAACAACTAATATTACATAAAATATTTTTTTTAAAATCGCGCGATTTAATAAAAAAATATTTTATGTAATATTAGTTGTTGTATTTTATGTAAAAAATATCGCGCGATAATGTTCTGATTTTTTATAAAATATTTAAAAATAGTAATAATGAAAGATCAACCCTAATTATTATATGGTTTTTTAGGTCCCTTTTTAATATTTTAATATTCACTTATTTTACAAAATTTAAGAATGAAAATTAGCCCCAAAGGAGAAAAAGTTTTGTTTTGGGGTATTTCTTCATTTCACAATATTGGGGTCATTTTTATTTTTTGCAAAATGCAGTATTACCCCAAATGTAAAAATGTTGAAATACCCCAAAAAATATATAAAAAAAAACAAAAATTTCTTGTTTTTTCCTGTATCTTTGTTGAGGCCATATTTCGTTTTATGTTTTGGGGCCATTTTACCTGGGGCCACAATTCGCAGCGCCCATTATTTCACCTAGCCTCCACACAACTGAAGCCCTATTCGGCGAGTTTAGTTCATAATTATGTTTAATATACTCATATCTCGACAGACATTTGAAAAACCAAGTTCCTTACTAGTCTTGATGACCCTCATGTACTTTATAATTATTGGACCCCTATAAAAAGCCCCTCACAAATTTTTCAACAATAAATGGCTTAAGTAACGGCGTCATACAATAACTCCCCACGAAATAATTCCCCAAAACAAAAATTAAAAAAGTCCTCAAATTTGGGGACTTGTTTCATTATGAAATAATTCCCCAAATTAAAAATGAAAAAAAGCCCCAATGAAATGAAATAACTTCCGAAACACCGGCTTCGCTTAGTAAAAATTTCCTAAATAGCCGGCATAAGGCTAAACACTCTTGATACAGGGAGAGTGTATTCTTAGCGAAGCCGGTGTCCAATGTACCCCAGAGGATAAAACCCTTGCGTCCGGCCGAAGTCCGGCTATCAGACATATATTATTTTATTTCGTGTGATAAAAAGTAATATAATGAAATAACTCCCCAAAAATATTTTTAGGAATTTATTTCACTTTTGAATTTTGAGGAATTAATTCATAATGAAATAACTCCCCACTTCAAATGTGAAATAATGCCCCAAAAAACAAACAAACCCATTGGTTCATTTATACTCGAGCTATATATTCTCTTAATCATTGCGTTTACAATCCCGTTGCTATGATAAGAGCATAAGCGGTAGACAGATACAAATCTACCAAATAAGTCAAAGACATTGTGCTTACTGGCAGAAAACACATTGTGGTACGTCTGGTAAAAGCCGAAAAAAAACCCTGAACATACCCTGACAAGAAAGAAACTTAAATAATCTACCTTTTTCTGTGAAAATTATCTGACACACTCGATCTTGATATACATGCCATTTTAAACGCTAAGCCTCACAGTCACTGTTTTGCGGTATATTTGTTGCCTTTTTGTTTACAACTCCAAATTCATCCTGAAATATAAATTTCAACGTATATCAGTTTCCCATCCAGCAGTATATTATATAGACTATAGACTAGCGGAACTGATACCACCTCTTTTTCCCCGGATGGTAATCACACCAAGATAAATTGTTTAAGGTAATATTGTGAATTCTTAATATTGGGAATATTGCCCCCGGGGGCATGTTTCCATGATGAAATCTCCATCATGGTATTGCAATGCCGTGGTAAAAAGGTGCTATCAATACCTCTAGTCTGCCGGCACTATAAACTGGTGATGTCAAATGTATCCTTGGCTTCGCCTCGGAATGGTTGAGTAGCATATGCTGGATTCCTAAACCCGATCGATATCTCTTACCGTTCGTGTAATGGGACGCCAGTATATGCTGGGGAATTGTCAGGTCAGTATGGTTGTCTGTCATTCCGTAAATCGATCATTATGTTTGTGGGAATGGAATTGATGCTAAAATTGGTGAAAGATCGGAAAGTCTCCATATATTGGAGATAAGTAGTATGCCTTTTTACGCTTCGGGGAAGTTCTTCGGTGTTGTTGCCATCTCAACAGGATATATTGATAAATGCTGCGCCACTATTTGTCGGAGCAATTATTGGAATTAATTGACTTTGGAAATTTCTATTTCCATTTTGTTGGGTATTTCGGACTACCAAATATGTTTCTAGATGCTGATATGGAGATTGCATTTTGAATAATGCAATTCTTTCATGACATCATAAGGGTGGTCAATTCCGCATTGCCGGAAGATTGATTGCACCTGATGTTGGGACTCGTCATCACCTTCTATTGACTTTAGACCAGTGATTGCTTAATCCTATGCGGCCTGTCATTCCGTAACGGGGCTGCTATGGCAAGAGATTAGATAGCTCGAGTACTTCAACAAAGTGCTTGTACATGGACCGGACATCCATGTGCAAAAATTGCTACCTAAGTTCTTCATAGAGGAATTCAGGGGCGCATCTCTAGTCTACCCAGTGGATGAGAAAGACCACCATGAGATAAGGCCGTCAAGGCAGGTGCTTACGTTAAATCTTTCGACGTTCTTTGGGAATATTACATTTGCAAATTCTTTAGTAACAAAATGGAGATATTGGCGTATTGGCTCACAAAAGTAAATAAAATTCTGAAACTATATAGAGCGTTTGACTATTGAAAGCATGATATGGTCTATTTTTTGACTGAGAAATGAATTTGTTCCTATTAGTTTTATCAACAAATGTCTTATATTAGAAATACAAACACAATACTGGTTCTAACATAGGGATGACGTACCGAAATCATTTCTGATAACAGCAAATTAAATTTTGAAATAATTAAGTAGATAAATTTAAAGCAATAACACTTTAAACAACAAATATAAAAATAAATTGACACATAATTTTTCAAGTTTCAAAATCTGTCAATTGCAGCATTTACAACTTTCTATGAAATTCATACTCAACCACTACCACCCCACCATCAGGACACCAGGAAAACAAAATCAAGCGGGAAATAAGTGTGTAAAACATCAACATATTGACAACTTTAAATAAATTTCGGCAAAATGATTTGGAATTGACGAAATGTTACAGAAAAAACTTGAAATAATGAAATCATAATGGAGGCAAAAGAAAATTTGCATACATTTCTGCAAACAAGCGTGCAAAAAGGAATTGTGTTGTTTTTTTTCTTTTTTCAAGGAATAACAATAACAACAACACTTTTGACATAATAATACACTTAAGGAGTGTTACAATTTACTATAAATTTTCAATCCTATATACAAGCAAACCCCCGAATCACAACAAAAGTCGTAACATTTATATCCGGCGGATGTTGATTGAATGAATGTTTAAAAAATAACAGCATGTAAGATACCCTCACTTTTAACGCTTCTTTTTCACTGTTTTTGTCCTTAAATACAAATAAGAAGCTGTCAACATATGTTTGCTGTTACCTACTGCAGCAGCTCATCATTTGTGTGATGGCATCATCATCATCATCTTTCTCAAACTCCTTTTCATAAGTTTGTACTCGAAACATTTGGCTGTCAAAAAAATAAATCGTTTATTGTGCAAAAATTTGAAATCATCAAGAAACAAGTAACAAACTAGAAACTTTAGTAGTAAAAAGAGAAGAATGAAATGTTTTAAGAAGGCGCCAAAGCTTAAGTGTTGTTATTGTCATCAACATCATTATCCTGAGCAGCTTTATACATGCAACATTTATGACAACTCAAATGCTAACAAAAGGCGCGTTTTTTTAAATATTTAAAATACCATTGATGTTTGATGTTTGATGTTTGATGTAATGATGTTTTTTCTTTGACTACAAAAATAACTTTTGACGATATTTGGGAAATTCAACACATGTGTGACTTTCTACATCCGTTTGCAAATTTTTCGTAAAATTTTTTATCATTATAAATGATATGAAAAATAATTTCGAAAAAAGAAGGAGTAGTTGACATTTGTAAGTAAATTTTGCATTTCCTGAGTTTTCTTCTCTTCCTTATTTTCCTTTGTGCAAAAATTAAATCCATTTCGTTACGCTTATTATATGCAATGCTTTTTAAGGTTAAATCGTACTGTGATTAACGATTTTTTGTGTTTTTTGTGTAAAATTTTCGATTACAATTTTAAAGTTAAATATTAATGATTTTAAAGTTAATAGGTTTATTATTTTGAGTTTATTTATTAAGACTTGGTTCCTAGAGAAATACACGTGTGTCCTATTGGCTCCTTTGTGTTAATCGTATGGAAAACAAGTAGGAAAGTATAGTCGGGCATGGCCGACCATATTTTTAGTTTTCATAAATAAACTTTTATGTTGAATTTGATTTTAATTCCAAAGTATTTAAGCAATTTATTGCTAAAAAACAAAATTTTGTAAACGAGGCTTTATAAAGAATATAGTTCAAACATGGGCGACCCTCATTAAATTTGCGAAAAGGGTATAATTTTAAATAACAGTTAAGGTATTTTCAGACTACAATACTGAATATTAATACTTGTCAGAAAATCATGTAGTATAATACAATTTCGTAGTCTAAATACAATTGGATTGATTATGACAAAAAATACTTCTGATTTTTATGACATACCGACCGTATTTTAAAGTTTTTGAAAAATTTCAAAAATTTCTAATTTTTCATATGTATCAAAGTTGTAATTAAAAAAAGAAACGTTAGAAACAATTTTCATCTGAAAAAAATAAACAGGAAGTAAAATAAATTAAACATAAACGAAAAATTTAAGAACACAGTTGAATTTATAAAGGTAAGAATTGATAAAGAGTATGTCTGAAATATTAATGTATTTTTCTTACAAATTTTTTGACATACCGACCAAATTCTATATAAATGTATTAATACTCAGTATTGTAGTCTGAAAATACCTTTAGGTTTGTTGAGTTTCAATGCAATACAAATGGTTACAAGTCAAATTTAGACGTTTATGAAATTTTTTGAAGGGGGTTTTGTATGGGGGTTAGGGTCAAATAAGGTCCGATCATTACCAAAATATGTAGTGTCATTTGAACTTATATAAAACTTAATTGTGCCAATTTTTATTGAGATAATAGTATATTTGACGTAATTATGACATAAAAAGAACAAATCGGGAGGTAAGGTTGTATGGGGGCTAGGTGAAATAATGCACCTGTTTAAATCATTTTCAAAAGGCTTTATCCCTGTGCCAAAAACATGCTTAGTCCAAATTTCATCAAATTTTCTTGAAAATTGCGGCCTGTACCTCGCGGACAATGTTTACATGGACAGCCAGACAGCTAGTCAGCCAGCCGGACAGACGGACATGTCTTAATCGACTCGACTTAATCGATTCTGAGCCTATTAGTATACCTTAAGGTGGTTATAGGACCAATATTGTTCTGCGTTACAAACATCAGCACAAACTCAATATACTAAAGTGGTGTAGGGTATAAAAACAAGTAGCATTTAAAAAAAGAATGGAGAATGAAAAAAATTATAGAGGAGCAGAGGACTAGAAATTCTCTTTCCAGGGAATATTAGGTGCAACATAATGAAAAAGATGGTTGTCAATAGATTTCACTTGGACAGCCAGCCAGCTAGTCAGCCAACCGGACAGACGGACATGTCTTAATCGACTCAAAAAATGATTCTGACCCGATTGGTACACTTAAAGGTGGGTATAGGACCAATATTATTCAACGTTACAAACGTCAGCACAAACTCAATATACTAAAGTGGTGTAAGGTATAAAAAGAAGTAGCATTTAAAAAAATGGAGAATGAAAAAGATTATAGAGGAGCAGAGGACTAGATACTCTCTTTTCAGGGAATATTAAGTGCAACATAATGAAAAAGAGGGTTGTCAATAGATTTCATTTTGTTGTTTAGGTTAACAAAACTTTCAAATCCTGGTAATTGGTTACTAAGTTGTGGCGACATAATTGGAATTTATAGTTTAAGCTTATATCGGAAATTAATTGCCCTATCAAGTTTTAAATGCGGCTATGGATTATTTCTCATGTTTGTTTATTCCAGGACTATTGTTGATTCTGATTAAATATCTGTCAGGAATTTAATTGCAACTTCAGAATCGTT
Organism: Lucilia cuprina; assembly: GCF_022045245.1. NCBI lineage: Eukaryota > Metazoa > Arthropoda > Insecta > Diptera > Calliphoridae > Lucilia > Lucilia cuprina. The sequence continues at coordinate 38,860,139 of NC_060952.1, forward strand.
AAAGTTTTAAATTTATTAATTCGATACTATGTAATACCAAAGCCAATATGTGGACTCCTTGAGGGAAATACTAGAGCTAGATTGCTTTTCCATGTCGATATAAGAAAATTCTTTGTTCAAATATTTCGAGCAAGAATGATAAAGAGCTTTACGTGAACATATGCTTTAACGGCCTCTAAATGACTTTGATAAAGCCTAGCCATGTAGAAGCACTTTGCTGGAGTATTCGAGCAATTTAATATCTTGCCAAGTGATCACGTTGCAGTATGACAGACAGCATAAGAATAATTCAAACACATATCCCTAAAAGGAGGAGACTATTTCAATTTAGATCAATAGAAAGGGGTTCCCACAAACCCCAACATACACACCTGGTGGATCACTAAACTCTTGCCTCAATCCAGAATGAAACAAAAGGAATTCAGATGTAATGAACGACGCTTTCTCCAATTTACATCAGTTTTACTCTCAAATTATAAAGGACGTTCTACGGAATGACAGGCAACTACCGAATGTCAATTTCACTACGCAAAGTGTGAATGAAACTAAATGAATTCAGGAATTCTACTTAAGTAGCTCAGTAACAATACCCAGTGACCTGTGTTGAAATGGAAACAGCAAAGAGAATACAGACATATATGACATTTGGATACATCTGACCTTTAACTAATAAAAGCCAAAGTTACTAAAGGGCGCCCACCCCGCCAATAGCTAAAATAGAGAAGAACCCGCCGCGGAAAACAGAAGTAGCTCTGGCACAACTGAGATCGGGATGGAGCAACAGGCTCAACGTCTACTGGTCCACATAGACCCTGCCGTTCTCATTATATGCCCAGCTTGTAGACAAGGTCCCCATAATACCCTCCACATATTTAACTAATCAGCCCACCGTACTTCACTTACCCCAATTGATATATGGACTAATCCTATTGAAGTAGACCAATTTCTTGGATTGGAACTAAATTTATAACCCCGGATTAAAAATTGTATAGTTTAAGCTGTTACAACAACAACTACAGTTACTACACAAATACTGAACAAACCTTAACTAATTGAACAGCCAGGACAGGCCACCAAAAGTACCAAATTATCAGGCACTTTGGTTCAACTCCATTTGAAATTATTCTTAAAAAAGAACGAGGATCACCACTTTATTGTCCCGGCAGACTAGGACTATTGATAGCAACTATTTTCCCTGGACTTTCAAGGGACGGGTGTCCCACCCGTTGTATCAGATTAATTGGCGCTTTAGTTCAACTCCATTAAACTTGATATGAAGAAGGGTTTTTACTGGTGCTAGCTCAGGAACACAACAAGCTAGCAGGATTGGAGATAGCGTGAGCTTATTTTTATTGTTTATTTCACAATCGAGTTCATACTAAGAGACAAGAGAGTCCTAGTTCTATTAGTTGTCAGAGTGGGCCAGAACAGTCTCGTTACTCTACAAGTGATGATATTTGAGCACCCGACCTCTCTCAAAGCCCAGTCGTCTATCAATTAGTGTGAAGTGTGAATATCCCTTTGTGCAAGGATTAAGTATAGGGATGACCCTTTGCGCATTCATTAGATATATCATTTTCTCGGATGCCCTCATGTCCTAAAATCCATATTAAATCATCGTTACGTTGCGTCAGTTGTGCCAATGATTATTGATGCAAGACTTTCAATATTTCGAGAGTTTATACCAATTTTAAAAAGAAGAACAACTGAAGCTAAGGAGAGTTTACTACATATTTAAAGACTGAAAAAAATTTTTAACGAACGAGAGTTTTTGGAAAATTATTTAAATTAATAATTAAGAATTGACATTCTAATCTCATTTTGATTACAACACATAAAAAATCATTAGCAGATGAATTTTTTTATTGAAAAATATGTAAATTTTGGCATTTTCAAGAGCATCAAACACATAATAAAGAAAAATGGAAAATTATCATCATTTGAATAATGAATAAATAAATGTATGGCCACTTGAGTTCATTTCTGTATCTGTGTTCCTTATCAAATCATACACATAAACACACCAACAGATCCAATTACATAAAATGAACGAAAATATAATTTTCATAGAATTTCAATTAATAATAATTTTACGCACAATAAACATGTAAAATTTTGTTGTTTTCTAAAACTCTCAACCAAAAAAGATCAACACATTCACACACTTTCATTAATTTATTGTAAATGATGTTGCGGGAATAGTCATCTCATTATTACGTATTATTACATCAGTTCGAATGACGGAAGGAAAACGTTATAAACACCAAACACCACTAAGGACGAATAATGATGGTTGAGTTTGGTTGTTCTCTTGTTGTGGCAGAGATAAAAACCATTTTAACACCACATCAAAAGCTGATGAAACTAAATCATCATATGAATGAGTGCGTATGTCAAATTTAACCAATGCACTAATTAATCTTAACAATAGACAATGAAGCAAAAGCCGACAGCAAAAAATTTTACAGGGATAACTTACAGTGGTTAACAAAATAAATTTCTTTAAAATAACTTTCAAATATAATTATGCTTTATTTCTCTATAATGTTTTTACTTTTACTACTCACTGTAAACACACTCATTTAGTTTTTTTTTCTGAAAAAAAAAAATTGAAATTAATGAGTACTAGTTTAAGACAAGTTATAGAAACACACACACTTTCTAAGGTGACACATTTGAAGAGGAAATTATATTGAACAATAGAAAGTAAAAAGCTGAACTCACCCTCATTATATAAAAATTAAGATTTTTTTCGGTGAAACGTCTAAGGTTTCATTTGTGTTCAAAGAAAATTTAAGATGAAAATATAATTGGAATTTTAATCCAATGTATTTAGCCAAAAAAAGTAGACTTAATCTGGGAAGCACATACACCAAATCTAAAGTTTATTAAGAAAACATTAGCTTTTTTATTAGAGCTGGCAAGATATTTCTTTTAATAATATTTTGTGAAATGTTTACTATTTTTCAAGCATTTTGAATCATTTAAACATTAAAATTACATTTTTGTATAACTGTTACTCCATTAAAATTAAATATATAGAAAACGCACTGGAGCTGGCCGTTATGTGGGAAAACCATAGGCAGGAAATGGGAACTTAGGTTGATAGGAGGGATGTTTACTACACTAAATCCGAGGAAATCAATATAACTAACGGAAAACAATTCGAAAACGAGGGTTTTATGGATTTTCTGGCTAAATATGAGCAAGAGAACCCCTAAAGCATCAAAGAGGGATATGAGGCTACTTCGTAAAAGTCGGCAACGAAAGACCTAATGTATTTGATTTAAAGGGAAAGAAGCTCGATGTAGTAAATTTGACTAACAGTAGGGTTGAAGGAGATCATGCGCCATAGGGGCACATCTGACAAAGCGAATAACTTGGAAACTGAGTAATCGATTTTATCGCATTACCAAATTTTGTTTTGGTTTATCAATTATCTATCATCCCTGAAAATTTGAAACATTAACTTTACATATGATGGGAGGCAGACATGATTATATTGGTCAGAACGTCAATAATATTGAACAATAAACAATAATAATATTTTCAATAATATAATTTGAAGCCCGAAAAAACTTGAAACTAAACCTCAGAACTGCCCGTGGGGCACATGCGCCAAATATATGTAATGCTTGTGATATAGATCAAAATTTGGTTAAAATATAGAAAAAAGTCAGTAATAATTTGTATTAATTTTTTTGTTAAGTTTTGTGAAATAAACAATAAATATCTGGTTTATCATACTTTGTTTAATGAATTAAAGTATAAAACAGTAAAATAAATTTTTATTTTTGTAATTTTTTATTTTATTTTACTAATGACAAATCTACCCCATCCCCTTGGCGCATGTACCCCATGAATGGGACGGTATCGCCGTTTTTGGTCAGTGCGGAAAAGTTAAAAAAATATGTACATGAGGATGACTTAGGAAAGATTGAAAGGAAAGAAAAAAAATTAAGAATATTTATGGTGGTTTTAATTTAAGGCCGTCTAAAAAATGGCTATGGTCCTCCTACTACCCTATGTATACATGGTTATTAGATCTTACAACGTTGGCAGTAAAATATGCAGAAAATATCTAATAACAGTGAAAACTTAGAAATGGTGTCTTCCAATATTGTCAGTAATGCCTTCTGACAACGTTCCAAAAGAAAAATTGTAAGTTCAAACGTTTGTAAGACATTTTCTGAACATTTTGCTGACAACGTTGTAAGATCTGACAAGAGTCTATCACGGCTTTAATGCAAAACCCTTCGACGCAACGTGAGCTTAAAGGATTTTTTTATTAAAAATGTGCGAGATAACCCCATAAGGTAGCTAAGTGGTAAGCATTACATAAAAGAGGTACAAGGCTACTCGATAGAAGACGGCAGCGAAAGACCAAATGTATTTGCCTTAATGAGATGGGAGCTCAAGATTGGCAATAAACCAATAATTCGAGGCAACTAGGGTATAATGGATTTTATCGCTGAATATGGGCAAGTGATCTCCATGAGTCATTTAAAATTTAAGCTTTTAATCATAGATACAAACATAGATACCAGTCTACTCGGTAAAAGTCGACAACGAAAGATCTAATGTGTTTGCTTTAAAGAGAAGAAAGCTCTGGAAGGCAAGGAACTGGATTGAATGGATTCGGTTACAGAATATGGGCCACAGAATCCCAAAAGGCATCAGAACAATGAAACAGTGGGATGAGCAGGATGAGAAACCTACCTATTATGGTACATATTTTGAATGGAAACACAGTTTTACTAAAACAACTATACAAAATTGGAAGCGCAGATTCACTCATACATATATTGAGCATGTAGTAAAGATACTGAGAATCGAGAAATAAGTCAATTTACAACAATTAGAGGTGGTATCACTTTCCCCTGAGGTAGACTTCTACTTATATGCTTAGTCAACATGAAATTAATGCCCCTTCTTTCAGCATATAAGTATGATTGAGTTTTTACTCAAAACCTCTAGTACGATCAGAATTTTATCGAGCTTTACATTAATATAATGTATGCGATGTTATGTGGCATTTTTCGGTAAACTAGACTAATACTCCCAAAATAGACTTATCTCACTGAATTACACTATATCTCACCATCCCTACTATTGCCTAACATTTAACGAAAACTTTTTCATTCTGTTTGGATCAAGTGTAGGAATATAGTTTCAAAGCAGAACTTGCACACGTTTGTGATCTACTAATGTTAGATCTATTAGGTCTAAGATAATAAATATTTAAGATATCGGAATATAAGAATATTCGTAAAAATGCAAAGATTGTCTAAATATAATTCATGTATCCTTGATTGCGAAACCGATCTAAAAGAAAAAACTTTGTTTGAATAATTACTCAAAAGTTGCAGAAATGGAGATGTTTTCATTGAATGTTAGAAGAGTCTAAATTGAATGGGAAACAGTAGAAGATATAGGCACTGATTAAGTAAAATTTATATCTGCGCTATTTTCCCCAAAAAGAGTGGTATTTGTACAGCTCAATAGATAGCAATAAAAACAAGTAAGAAGTTATAGTCGGGCGAGGCCGACCATATAATACCCTACACCTTGCATCAGATATACTTAAGCCATTTATTGTATAAGAAAACTGCGGATATTTAAGTTAAATTTTGAAGGTGACTTTTACAGTGGCTAGGATCAAATGAGGATAATTTCATTAAATTATCCTCAAAATATTGACCTGTAGTTTAACTACCAGGTTTACATAGGCGGTTGGACAGACGTCGCAGAAAATGATTTTGAGCCGATTGGTACACTTCAAGGTAGATGTAGGGCCAATATTATTGTGTGTTGCAAACATCCGCACAAACCCACCACTAAAGTTGTGTAGGGTATAATTAACAATTACAAATTTAAAATAAATTAGGAAAAATAAAAAAATATATAACAAACAAAAAAGGGATTTTTTTGCAAAAAAAAATCCTTAACAAATTGAAGTGTTTGGAAAATTAATGTGAAATGTGACTGTTTGTGAAAAACTGCCAACGATTAGTGCAAATCAACGCATACTACTGGTAGATAAAAGGTGAAATTAAGTAAAAATTCTTAAGTGTATTTTTCTTTTCTCCCTCCTGAACTGAAATAACTGAAAAGACCAAATGTCTATCAGGATTAAAAGTGTGTGTTTTTTCTACTATTGTTTTATAGAAAAAAATCCACACAACTGATAAATACCTCTAAGGGGTGGCGAGTTGTCGGAAAATCGTAGCAAGGGTGTGAAGTATTGTTTAATATGTATTATGTAAGTATTTGATATGGTCAGGTCATCTTTGAATATAAAGAGAAAAAGAAAAAAAATTAGTATTCGTTGGTGTTGACATTTCCATTGTTAAGATCTTTAGAAAAACACAAGATATTGTTGTATTTTGATTTAATTTAAGGCTCTTCAATGCACACTTCATTCAATGCAAACTAATTACTTATGCATTCACACAATCTCTAACACACATACAATTACATATTTCACAGCACACTAAGATAAGTGACAGTTGAGCCTGTTGAAATGTCCTTTGTAAAGAGAAGTTTTTGCCATAATTTGTCTTATTAAATTGGGTGGAAATTTTTTCTTTTCTATACATTTTTTACATTAAAAGTAATTTAATTTTTCGGTTTTTTTTTTCGAAAAAAATATTAATTTAAATTAACACAAAAAAATTATAAATATCCTTTTTGTTTAAATATCCTTTATTTACATTTATTGTTAGCTTATAGATAGACTTTTGTGGCATGGTTGTAAAAAAACATATTTTCATTACCCATACTACCATTATTATAATTTGGTTTCTACCATTTACATTTTACCTTATACACTGGGTAAATATCTCCATAACATGTTAGACATTTCTGATGTCTCTAGAGTATATCACTTGTTTACCAATATCATTATTTGTTTTTCTTTCTATTCACGTCTTTTATTTCCAATATACCAATCATTATGGAAACGTAGAGTATAAGTACTTATATTGAAATATACGGGTAGTAAATCAATCTATATTGCGTGTTTTATTCGGATGGTCTTTCCCTCACTTTCACTTATCCCTTGCCATTCAACAAATTTGTCTTGATTATTTTAATAATTTGTATAAAAATGGCTGCTATCATTTTGAATATCCTTGAATGTGTTTTTCAATAATCATAGGACCGTATAAAAAATTAGTTCATATTGAATGTCAATTTGTTTTGTTGATGTTTTTTGTGTTCACAAAGACAATATTTTCTTTCAATTATTTATAAAGAGCATCTGCTGTTTGTAGAAGGATACGGAAATATGAAACCGTTAGCTACTGTAATGAATGAAATTATTTTTGAGTTAAATTTGAAAAGGAGCAATCGTTTGATTTTGTTGTTAATCTAAGGTACAATACACATATCTGTATTAATAAAAGTGAAATGTCGTTTCGTAATTTAAAATCTCTTATATTTACATCGATGATCAAATTTTATGTATAGTTTTGTACTTGAGTTCGGACTATACACAAAAATAGTTGAATTTTTTATCAAATTTTACATAAACGAGAAGTTCTAGTTTGGGAACCACTGGCTGAGCTTCTAGTAACCCCACGAGATCCAAATTCGATATATAAACTCGACTACCACTAAACACCGATATCTTAATGAGTTTAATTGAATATGTTTGTCAGATATTTAATAAATCCGAACGTAGCTAAAGGAAACATTTTTATTTTCAAATTTCTGAAGACCTAGATAAACTACAATCGAATGTATGAGAAGCAGAAGTCTAATTATAGTTCAGGCTATCGTATAATGAGTGGGCACACAGGATTAGCTATACCATATTAGGCGTGAAGATTCAGACGAATGTGGGGAGGGCAATGAAAGTATATACAAATATCTTGGGAGTGATATTATTTCGGTTAATCCTATGAATTCCGAATGAACAAACTGTCACTTCTAGAGCGGCAAATCAACGATGTATAGATTCTAACAGTGTAAAGAATTTTGGATATTCTGTAAGTAGTAATCGTAAACTATTTGATTTAGATATTGTGGCTAGAAGAAACATCATGAAAACTTCTTCTAATTGTTCTCTTATAAAGTGGACTAATTCTCATATATCATAATTTAAGACAGTGTAAGAACACTTTGGATATTCTGTCTGAGATCCTTATCATATCTCGCTCATTTAAGCATCATGTTCAATTGTCGAATACAATGTTTACGAAAGATGATCCGTTTATTTAACAGAAATCGAAATTAACTCTTTTAATAAAACATGTCATCAGTGTATACTGGACACATTAAAAGGCTATACACAATCAGAATACAGAAATACAGAATGTGTCGGAAATTTTGAAACACTCATCCTTGAAAGGTTCTGTGTTTCAAAATTGAAAGGCTATACACCTTCAGAAAATGTCGGAAATTTTGAAACACTGATACTAGTTATGACCCAGAAATAGAAATACTTATACCACCTAATCATAACACTACCATTTAGGTAGAAGTTCGAACAATAAAAAAGCGTAAATTTGATTATACAAAATATAGCTCAACATATTCACCAACATCAAGAAGGCAATTAGGGTGATATCTGCTGTCATTTCATCAATATATACATTGGAAGGCCATACGCACTCGTCGAACGTGCCCGATCTCTTAACAGACACAGAATATGTCGGAAACTTTGAAACACTGATCCCGGATAGAATATCTTGGTCAAACGGAACATTAGAGTAATGGTTCTAAACTGCGGGACAAAGTGGGTCTGGGGTTCTGTATTGAAGACCCAGAACCTGATGTAACACCGATTACATAATCACAAAACTGGCCTTTAGGCAGAAGTACGAGTAATAACGGACTGTTTTAATTGGATTAGATTAAATATGGCGCACACAAAGCTTAACATATTCGCCGGCAGCCAGTCAATTACAGTTTGTTTATATCGATGTCTTTTATTTTACACTAGACAATAATGTATATATTAGACAATCTGCTTGAATCCAAGAGACGTAACATAATCTAATGAATTCCCAAGCCAGTACCAGTAGCAGTTTTTATTAGAATTTTAAATCCTGGATGGTTACTTAATTCCAATCAACAGTGGTTCTTAAGAAAATCACTTCCGCTTCTTAATTTCTAAAATATAAACTTCTTAATTTCCACTTCTTCTTTAAGACCACCCCATATTTTTACCAAACAGCAATAGTTGAACGAACATCTGAAAGTCATAAATAATTTGCCATGTATCGTATTATAAGAATGTTATTCGATTTTAAATTGTTCATAAATCGCATAATAAATATGATAAATCGGCTGTAAAGTTTATTTTTAATACAAAATTATGTCGTTACACTTGAATAGAATGCCCTTGTACTAATCTGCACTGTTACACCCAATACTAAGCATCCATCCCCACGTTACAACATTATCGTTGTCATTGTAATCATCATAAACATCTACTTTTTTTGATAGAACAATAATTTGTTGCTTTTTTTTTTGGTAGAGTGTATAATTCTTTAAAGCAGATGAGGAGAAGATGAAACGCCTTTTGAAAGGAAAATTTTAAAGTTCCATACAGTTTAGTTACTTGTAAAGGGTGTTGCTAAAGGAGTTGTATAAAGAATTTAACATGATTTAGGAAAAAACTTATATGATGAAAGAAATTAACGATGAATTATGTTTAGAAACTTAGCTTTTTGGATTAAGTTCTTTAGAATTTTCAAATAAGTTTCCTTGAGGAATGAAACATCTGGAAATATTTTATGACAGAGAAAGTGTTCGAGCTTTTCACAATCCACTCCACGTGATGCACTTGCTCGTTATAATATATTCTTCGAATCTTCTTATATATATAAAAGAGTAGCGTTACTGACTGACTGATTCATCATCGCACAGCCCAAACGGCTGAACCTAGAATCATGAAATTTTGACAGTAGATGTGTTTTTGGTTATGTAGATCCATACGGGTAAAAAGGGAAAAAAACGGGTAAAACAGATTTTCTTAACTATCTTAAATAATATTAGTGATACAAGAAAAATTTTAAATGCACCTGTATCTACTTTTAAAATGAGCAGAGTCTGGTACTTTTTTGAAATTCGTACTTTTAAGGGGTAAAAATGTGTAACAAAGGTGATTTTGGTACCTTTTTCAGCCCTTTATAACTTTTAAACTAATTAACATAATCAAATTTTTCTAAATATTTTGGATACATCTCTCAAAATTATGAGATACCTGTTTTGTACTTTTTTAAAATTCAGTCCTTTTTGGGTGTAAAAGGGACAAAACTGTATTTATGGTACTTTTTTTAGCACATTAAGAAAACTTTTTCGGTTTATTGAATTATTTCTATTAAATTACGTACTAACTCTGTAATATTTATTTTGCTATTTCACTGGGTAAAAAAGTACCAAAAAGGGGAAAAACGGGAAATTTAATTTTATTCAAACCAACCAACTTTTATAAAATTTCAAAAAGTAGTTTATTTACTCACACAAAATAAGCTTTTGGTATATTATTTTGGAATTCGAGTAGTAAGGCCTATATAGGACCAAATTCGAGTAAATTGTTTGGTACCTTTTTTAAAGCACAATTATTCTGGAATAAAAATGAATGCAGATTTGAATCGTGATTATTAAACATACACGGTCCTCATTGAATAAGATCCTTTAAGAGACAACTTTTTAGTACATTTTATCTCATAAATTGTACTTTTTTAATTTTCTAAAATATTCAACCTAGGAACATTAATTTTAACATACATGGTCTTGACTGAATAATATTCTGGAAGTGGAAACTATTTGGTACTTTTCTATTCTTCAAATGGATTCTTTATAATGGTTAACCAGAACACACGGTCCTTATTAAATGAGAATTTATTGAAAGAGATCTTTGCACTTTTTCGTTTTTCCGAGGGTACTTTTTGATATTTTAACGATATTGAACATAGTAAGGGTAGCGAAGCACCCAGGGTATGCTAGTTTAGCATAATTGTGAGCGTAAACGGAGCGAGTAGTGTTTGTGGACATTTTATTTAAAACATTTGGCAGTAAAGACATTCACAGGAAGTTTGTTTCACATACGAATGGCTGAAGAATGAATTTTCCCTGTAATGTGTCGTGCTGCCCACTGGCCGATCGATCCAATATAGGTGTGTTCTTAATGAGAGTCGTTTACTTCGAAGAAATAAAAGGGTATCGAGAACTCTAATTTTAGAGAAACACATTCTATAGAACAGTGAAATACACCCCCGTTGGAACGGTGCTCCACTGAATCAATAGAGTTGGATGGATATCCTTCTGACACCGATAAAAACCTTCTCCATCTGTTGTACAGGCCAAGTAGCTCCAAAATAGGCTTCGAAGCTCCGGCCCTTAGATGAGAGTTGTTTTCCATTGTCAATGTAGACCCAAAAAACCGTTTGACTCCCAATTCAGAGCCAACCCTTTAATAAAAAAAAACTCTGATAATGATGCATTTTGCATATTCCACAAGTTTCTCCCAAGAATCTAAACTGAAACCATAATGTATCTTATTAAAACACCCTTTAAAAATATAACAAAAAAACAAGACAACACATTAACTTGGCTTTAAATTTGTGACAGTTATTGTTGAAATAAGTATGTGTGGTTTTGGCACTACCCCTAGCCAAAAAGGAAGATAGCAAAACCTTTTTTTTTTCCAAGTATTTAAACAAAGAGTACATAAAGTATAATAAAATTTCTTAAAATTATAAGATTAAAATGTACGCCTTTTAAAGTTGAAGCAAGGAGAAAATAAATGAAAAATCTGAAACAAAATCGTATTAGAATTGAATTTAAATTACCTCATTACAAGACATCAAGTTATTAAAAACATATTCAAATTGTGTGCAAATAATGGCAGATTTTCAAGAGTTTAAATAATAATTTAAAACATTATGGCTAAAAAAAAACTAATAAAATGCGTTCTATATAATCTATGAAAATTCCCTGTTAAGAATCGCTAGAAAATGAAAATCGAGGTTAATATTTTATAATAACTTTCACCACCTTTTTTTATTTATTTTGCAAAATGTTTTATTTTTTAGTGCAAGAAAAAAATTATTAGAAAATATATAAGTATAGTTTAAACAGTATTCAAGTGGTTTTGTAGAAGTGTATTTTTTTTTTAAAGAATTGAAAACACTTGAATGTTTATTGAAATGTAACTACTTTTGCTAACAACAAAATGAATTCATACGTAAAGAAGTGGATGAAAAATTTTGAACTAATAATGGTAGGCAATAAAAGTGCTCTACATAATATTTACTGCACAAAAAGCTATTAGATGTTACTGTAGGTCGTGTAGAGTCGATAACAAAGAGAGACTTTCTGTAATAGTATGATTTGATGCTTCCCTGACATGTGACTTTCAAAATAATTAGAAGACGCTGATCAGCTACAGTACAGTTTTTGATTAGTTAGGTTAGGTTGAAAGAAGTAGTTAAACTGCATAAAATCCGTAGAAATATACCTAGACCAACATCCGCAGTTCAGAAACTTAGTTTTGAGAACGTAATTTCAAAGAATTTTCAAATAGGTTTTTGCGAGGAATGTTGTGTGAGGAATTTGGATCTAATTTCGAGGAAAGCTTATCCAAATATCCAATAAAGTGTTCCAGAGCTTTACAGGCTCGATATTCATTAGAGACCGACCCCCACTCCCAATTTTGTTAAACTATGTCAGTAATCCTGTGATTCCACTTACAATATATCCTCAGACTTGCTCTTTTAGCGAAGGATTCGCTCTCGTTAGAGACTACTTAGTACCATCATAGTACCACCATTCTAGCAACAGACTTGTTCTTTTTGAGGAGGTTTATTGTCCTGCTCTCGTTAGGGACACCCCACAGAATCCTTGCAGTTCAGCCCACTGTTTCATTATTCCTTGTAGTCCTATGAAATTTTCTATAAAATATCGGCCAGCAGCATTGAATATATAATAGAGAAATTTTATTTCCAATGTTATATTTGGATATAATTATTTGGATTTAATTTCGATCAAAGCTTAACAATATCGAATAAAGTTTTCCGGAGCTTTTCAGGCTCGATAATCGTCTATGCCAGTAATCCTTTGAACACACACACATTCTATCCTCAGACTTGCTTTTTTAGAGAAGGCTTCTTATTCTGCTCTCGTTAGAGACTACTCAAAGGATCATTGTACCACCATTCTAGCCTTAGAATTGATCTTCTTGAGGAGACTTCTCGTCCTGATCATGTTGGGGACACCCCACAGGATCTTTGTGGTTCTACCGACTGTTTTTTTATTCCATGTGGCCCTACAATACTTCCTATAAAATATTGGCTAAAAGCATTGAATATAGAATAAAAATATCAGAATATTTAATAAAAGTCACTCTGCAAACAAAATCCTGATACATACTATTGGAATACAGGAAATTCTTAAACAAGATGGCGAGGTTACCCCACTTTTGGAATCTTTTATACTCTTACATCACTTCAATATTATATTCCACCTATCTTCTGACTTGTTTGGTTTTGGGGTTTGCAAGGCACTCCTATAGATGAAGTTAGACTAACAGTGATGGGGGCGGATAACAAATGGTTTCATACATTACGTTTACGTTTCTACTGGAACATTCATGCTTGGTTCACAAAATGGCTATTTGGATAAGACTGCGGAATATAAGTGAGGGACTCGAGCAGAACATGTCTAGTGCGTATCCTTTGTTCGCCGACATTAGAGATTTAGTAAGTATGAATTTCACTAAGATTGGAGAAACATGGAATTACAATACGGCTTTAGAGGACTAAAGTACAGTTGCTAAATTGTGTGAATATTCTAGGAAGGTATTCAATAGCAGAAGAAATGAAGACAGTAGAGTAACCGCTTAATTGAAGCGTTCAGTATAACAGCTTCTCCGATTTTATTGTTCCATAACCTTATTATTGTTTTGCTTGTTTTTAGGACATCATCTACGATGCTTCTATCGTAGCTATAAGTGAGGATGGTATATTTACTGTTTTTCTGTGTTCTCCTTACCGTTATTAAGATTATGATATAAGTCGCGGTTGACAAGGGATCCAAGCCGCCTGAACTAAAATCTCGTAACACGAGATCCATGACGTCTCTGAAATTACGATTTTTTCGGATAATGGTGCGATTTATTGAGGAGCATAATTGAGACTGAAGATTAAACCCAAATCACGGGAAATGCAAGAGCTTGAGGTGAAAGCCAAATGCAGGACTTCATATATAATACTTTTATACTAGGGGACTCTCGTCAACGCATTCATACGGTATTTAAAGTACCGTAATCTTAAACTATTGGGAGAGGTACTCACATCAATATCGTTAGCACTGTTCACTACTTTTATCTCCTGCTCTCTCTTTTTGCCTTGATTTTGTGAAAAAAAGCTGTTTATATTAAGGTATCACAAAAGAACCAAAGGACCAACGAGTGCTATGAACATAGCCATTAAAACCTAACCTATATATTAAAATACATATTGAATACAGAAATACAAACTATATTAATACAAACAAAACAATAAACATAATATACCTTCCTGTAAGAAACTAGGAATATTTAACAAGAAGTAATAACTTATTTTCCGAATAAATCACAAGAAATTCAAGTGTAAAAATTTTATACAAAAGTTTTTCATTTCAATGAAAATTATAGCTGCTGGCTATAAACAATATTTTTTTCTAACGCGAAAAGGGGGAAAATTCTTTAAAAACACATTGATAACAACATTACAATTGAAGAGTATTTTATGAATTTCGTTTTCAAATAAAACTCCTACTGTTTTTGTATTACAAACACAAGACACTACAGGCATCATCTTAACAAAACAATAAATGATTTGGTAAAATAGCGTATTTAGACGATTTTCAAATATTGACAGATTTACAAGTTTGACACAGAAAAATAAAAACAACCCCTCCCAGGTTTTGCTCGGGGAATACATTAAAAAGCGCGTAAAATATTTGAAAAATTCATTGTCCTTACTAAAATTCTTTTTTTTTCCAAAGACTTAAGCAGATTTAAGAATCTTCTTTCATATTTGTAAAAAAAATATTCAAATGAAAACGGAACAGGAAATGAACATGTTAAAGATTAAGAAAGTGTAAGAAAGTTGTTATTTAAAAATTTAATTTTATTTTCACAACAACACTACGGTGTAATCTCATCAAGCTATGAATTTTCTATAGACTTCCTTGGATTTAATGCATAAATTATTTTTAAATTATTTGATTTTATTTGTTGCCATAATCCATATTGATTGTATTAGAAAAGCCATAAGCCTGCCTAGGGCAAAAAAAGAACAAAATTTGTTACGAGTTCTTTGAATTAAAATTTTAATCAGTTTTTTATTACTTCTAATTTTAGAAGATTTCCTCATGTTTTGTATACTTAAGCTGTCAATTATTTTCCAATAATTTGAGTTTTATAATTTCTTTTATGAGTTTTTTGACAGCAGATAAGATTTTGAATTTTTATTTGATTGATTATCTTGTTGTAGAAAAGAAAATTTTGTTAAAAAATGTAATTGGTTGGAGTTTATAATATTTTATAAAATTTGTCCACTTTACTAATTCTGTAGACAGTGGTTTCAATACCCCTCCACACATTTTTTATTACTATTGATTTCTGATTTTATGTCGGACTGGCTTGTAAACAAAACAGTTGAAAAATTTGTTAGCCATTCATTTTTTCATATTTCCCAGATCTGTGAATTTTCAAATTAGCAATTATTATCTACAATTCTACGAACTGAATTGCGACAAGTGGAAGTTAATGGAACTTAATTTAATAAACTAATAACTAGTAATATCTGATCATTCTCCATCTTTTAACAGACGTACAAGGTCAGCATACTGAGATCGGAAATTTACAATATTCTTTCTTACTTTACTTATAGCCGCGAAATGAATTTGAAAATCAAGTGACAAGACATCTACCATTATATCTACATGGAGACTCTTGCATTGATCAACGCTCTTAACGTATTTAAGAAAATATTATTGTCCAAAATATCGCATATAATTTATACTTACAAAGAAAATGGGATTCACAACTTTTCCTTCATAATAACGTGATTAAACCAATTCTAACTTGCACATGGAATTGACACTAGGTTACTAAAGCTCTAGAAATATCGCTGGATGTTCACCAAACAAAAACATATAAGGTACGATGCGAGACTCCCACCCGAATCGACCAAAGGCGATTATATAAAACTTTATCAATGTGTAGTAAACATATTGTATGTGTATCCACCAGAATCTGATATTTATTGCAGATAGGAGATTGTGGCCCAGCGGAGCACAAAATTAAATCCCGTGCGAATTATACTAAAAACTCTTAACTGAAAGACAGAATAGGTCTATGGTTTTGCATTGAGAACCCGAATGACTCAATCCAAATGGTAGTTTTTTTCCGATATAAGCATGATATCTGCTTATAGGGTTAAATCTAAAATCGTATTGGATTATAAGAGAGCCACAACCGAATGCACTTACTGTAATGTAATGTAATATTCCTGACATAAAATCCTCCACAATGGTAAGGTTAGCAGATATTCCTTGCGATATTTTAATTGGGCACTCACCTAAAATGAAAAAAACGAACAACGTACTAGTAAATTTGATCTAAGTAATCTGAGTTCCTAATCCAGATCAGTTTGTCGCACCAATATAAGAATTTATTATTCGGATATCAGCCTCTGATAGGTCAGTTATGTATGATCAAAAGGGCCAGTGACCAGTCATCACCGTCGTTAAGTTTCGTAAATTAACTCTCGGAATATAATGAAGGCCTTAAGATCATGATCTTCGCCTGTCTACAGGTGGCCTCAGTCGATCATCCGCATTGCGCATATAGTTTTCTCGTATGGAGTGTTCTTAGGTTAAGAGTGGTATGCCAACGAAGAGGTGTGGTCTCTGGCTAGTTTGGAGCCCACATTGACAATATAGTCCGCAATGGTATTACCAGGAGGAAAACTTTCATTACATAATGTGCTACGTATATGTCACCGCCTACACCATTTATGATCCGTCATAGAAAATTGTTTCAGTCGTTGAATAGTTACTGAAAACCTTTAATCAAAAACTAGTTTGGAAATGAAATAATCAATGTTTTTATTGATTGCTCCCAGGCAATTAAAAATGCTACAGTGACCTGACTGAATCATATGCCAAATATCAGTTGTGTTGATTCTAAATGCGGCGTCAAAAGCAGCCATTAGATCAATTTCTATAATGACAAAGTAGATCTTTGTTGGGATGGTGAGAAGGTTCTCCGTTATTCTACAAAGCTTTTGCGGTGTGAGCCCTTTTGTACAGATTTCCATCAAAGTAGTGAACCATATAGGAGTATGGGTTTAATTAGCATTTCAAAGGGTCATTTGGTATTCCTGGGTTTACGGTTGACTCCGAAAGATTTAGCACTTTGGAATAACTTCAACTCTATCCCATTTAACAGAGAAAGAGTGAAGGTGGGTACCTTGTATTTCTTATTGAAGAAATTGAAGAAAAACAAATTCCGTTCACGATGTATTTACACCAAGGCCATATTGATTGGAAAATTTTTAGGAATATTATTCAGGAAATTTAATTTCGAAACATTTGACGATAATGCTCACAAATTCTTTCCATAAAGTAAACGAAAGGAAATGTGAATAAATTAACTCGACGAATTTGAATACGTTTGACGAATCCCACACGGTCAATTCGATAGTTTGATACTCTATTAGCGATATTACCCTGGGCGTAAGATCCTTCTCGTACATAGATTACAACGATAACACCTTCATAGATCTTTATACAGTTTCTTCATTGCTCAGAAACATTTTCCATAATGTAAAGGAAAGGGACCTAATAATCTCCGAGTGAATAAGCATCTTTTTATGGTTCATAACCTTTCTGAACCTAAGCAATTGAAAACTGTTCAACGCAACGTATGCGAATATGAGCAAAAGAATAATACAAAGTCAATTGGATAATTTGAGATGACAAAAGAGAGAAAGGAGGACTAATGTAAATCCGGGTTTAGAAGGATTAGTATGATGACTAGATACACATGATTAAGAGCAAAACTATAAAAAAAACTAAATGAACGTATTCAGACGAATGTAGGGCTCGTAAAGAGGATATTAGAAAGGATAAAAGTTCGTCTATCATCGATAGGATATATTGACATATTTTCAGAATTTTGACGATAATATGTATGTATGTTTTCATAGATTACTACATAAGGTCCTTCCAAAAAATGTTCCATCTAAAGAAACATATAGTAAGCCCAATAGCAGCATAGAAATGAACATAAGAAATATGAATAGTTTCTATTATTATTATTTCTTTATAAAAATCATAAACTCCAAATTGAAATTACGTTTAACATATAAACTCTTTCATGGCTCATTTCTCATTATAAACTATGTGTGTATATGTATATAATAAAACATAGGCATATTTCAAATATCATTGAAAAAATTCTATTATTGCAGCCTAATCAAATGTCATATGAGTAGTTACCTAAAGAAAAAATATTATAACCCTGATGCTAACCAAGCGCAAATACATAATTTTGTATAAAAAAAGAATAAATATTAATATTGTTCCTACTATACATATGTACATATCACACATCCCCAAATATTTATCATTCTTTATAAGATTTACATTGTATTTCTCAAGATTTATAGGCATGAAAAAACGTCTGTGACATCATCACATTATTTACAATAAATACCAAAACTTTTGTAAGTATTAATAAAATACATAGAATAAAAGGAAAAACACATTTAATACAAAACGGAAAAACAAAACAAGGAATACGCACCCCTTTTTCCTTTAATACAACATTCAGTCAGTCAATCGTTTATTGCGATTTTATTTTATTATAAAGGATTCATTTAACAAAATGATACATGACCTGAGTCACACACACACACGAATACATTTAGACATGTGTAAACCCTTGCTCATAATAAATACAAGGAATATTGTTTCTATCTATTTATTTATGTAAAGGACATGCTTTTTTGGTGGGATTTAATAATAATTGAATTTAATATTTCCAAAAATAGACAACATTTTTGTAATTTTTTCTTATTATAATTTAGTTTTTTTTTTGCATAAAACGATTCAACGATAGATTTTTTTGTTTTGAAATTATGAATACCTTTCTATTTATTACACACACACCCATACATCCATTGTTGCCTTAAAATGTCAAAGTTTTCACTTTTTCTATGGTTATTTATAGGGTGGCATTGTGTTGAAAAAAAATATTTGTGCGATTTTTAAGGATAAATTTATAGAAAAATTTCATTTATTTTTCCACTAGAATGAATCTTTACATAAACCTATTAGAGAGGTATATATAATAAGATCAACAATTTTCTATATACATTAAACATTGTAATTTATGTATGACAATTCAATTGACATTTTAGAAAACATTGTCACGTGATTTGAATTGTTTTCAATTAAAGGGTTAAGGGTGGGTCAAGGGGTATATTTAACCATGTTGGTTTATTAACGAATTAATTCTTGTAGTTTTTTTACAAAAAAAAAAAAACGTAAATTTTGACAAGAGCAATTAAAGAGATACAAAAATAATTGTTTTTTAATAAAATTACAACAAAAATATAAATAAACGGCAAAAAAAAATTATAAAATATATATGTACCTCAACCTACTTACTAACATACATATACATATGTATTTTCCTTGAATGTCACAATATATTAATATACTCCACTGCACAAAGCAGATGTCAATTACCGGTTTCGGCAACGATATTTTAGCGATAAAAGCATTTCGGATTAGTTCGTTAAGGGTGATTTCTTATAGACTAAACCAATTATAAAATTAGCGTAAACTACTGGGTTTTAGTCCTACTAACCTTAGTCCTACTATGACCAATAATAACTTATGATTCAATAACCTTGTGGACTGCTTTAGACAACAACTACTTGCTGCTTGGGTATAAGTGTTGCCATGTGTACAACTTCAACCAAGGCCTATGGAAACGTTGCTAGATATTCCACCCATTGAAACATATTTAAGATATGAGGCGGCGCTTACAGCCGAACGGCTCTGTACTTTAGGCGAACTAGGCAAAAGCGGTTATAGGACACGTCATCAATGTATACTGGAAACATTGGAAGGTTATACACAATCGTCGGACGTGCCAGATCGTACACCAGACACAGAATATGTCAGAAACTTTCAAACGCTGATCCCAGATAGAATGTTTTGGGTGAGCGAAACATTAGAGCAATGTAGAAATGCATTGTTACACGAATGGCTATAAATCGGAGGACAAAGTATGGCTGAGGTTCGTCTAAAGCGGTTATAGGACACATCATCACTTTGAAACGCTGATTCCAGATAGAAATTCTTGGTCAAGAGGAACATTAGAACAAATACCAATAGGAATCCATTGTTACACTGATGGCTTTAAATTTTAGACCAAAGTAGGGCTGAGGTTCTATATTGAAGACCCAGAAACAGAAATATACCACCGTTTACCAAATCATAACACAAGCTTCCAGACAGAAGTACGAGCAATAACGGAATGCGTAAATTGGATTAGAATAAACATGGCGCCTACAGCGCTTAACCAGAAAGCAATTGGGGCGATATCAGGTGATAGAACTAAATCTAAGATCGTATTGGATTGTAAGAAAGCTTTAACTGAATACTCACCCAGAGGTAAGATTCACATCATACTCTGAAGTAGTCGGTAACGAAAGGGTGCATATGGTAGCTTTAAAAAGAAGGGAGCTAGAGGCAGTTAACAAGACAAGCCCAAAGCCCTATTGAAATAAGGAAACAGTTGGTAGAACCACGAAGATCCTATGGGGTGACCCTGAGAGCAAGACGAAAAATCTCCTCAAAATGAACAAGTTTGAAGTTAATATGATGGTGCGTATTCTAAGTGGACACACAGGATTACGAGCACATCTATGCACAATTGGATGTGGGAATTCAGACGACTGGAGCACTTTCTTTGCCACATTCGTCGAAAAGCAGTTGTTGTAATCTATTTTGTTAAGATCCCATATATCTTTACGTCCCAGATCTTCAATAATTCAATCGGACATCGAGAAGTTTCCGATTTTAAATCAGCAAAATCCGCCGATATATCATTATCATCTCTGTGTGCTCTGTGTGTCAAAACCGCTTGCACCACAGGTCAACTTAATTAAAGTGCAATTCATATTTAGGATGGTGTCATTTAAGGAACTGCTCTGTTTTAAATCACGAAAGAGAATGGTCTCTTAACTTTGATGCAACCTGCTGCTAAACTTAAAAAAGTTCGTAATCGTTATTGGTGTCGTACAGCATTCTCCCCAACAAAACAAAAGACAAGTTTACATCATTAATCTTGCATTTAGCAGACCTGACACAAACAATATCCTACAGTTCTAAAGCAAAATCACTGAGTTAATTGCTTTTATGAGACGTTTCAATATCGTGGTCTCTGCGGTCCAGGAGATGAAATTAACATCTAACTCTAATCTCCAAAATCACAAGACTTCAACAACCTCCGAAAAAATAGCACTAAAAGAAATTATGGCGACATCGTCCCTAACAGAATAATGGGTGAATACGTCAGATCACCTGATAAAACTATAGCCAGTGCAGGTCTGATCAATAATAAGCTATAACTAATAACAACGGAAGCAATGCTTAAGCTAAACGTTAAAGTAGATGGCAGCAGATCTCCGAAATCATCCGAAAAATTTTGGTGTAGCATTTAACAGACTTTTCACTGTCTTCGATCTTTCCACTGCAATCTTACACAAATTGGAACGAGGTAGGAACAAGGTTCCTACATCGCACAGTGGTATAGGAAAAAAAAAAGAGGGAAATAATTCGGTAACTTCTAAACGGTTAATCCGATTTTTTTCAAGAAAATATAAATCTTTGTATTTGGGTGAAAAACAAAAAAATTGCACGAGTTTAAAAATTTTACATGTCGTAGGTACCCTACTTTGAGCCGCCACGGCTCCGTCCCTGGGGCATCTGCGGGGTTCATCTTCTTCAAAACTTAAACTCGAATACTCCTTGGCTACGCTCACGCAAAATTTTATCCCGATCGGATCAGCCGTTTAGAAATGCCAGATTTATTTCCAAAAAATGTCCATTCTGCCCCACTGTGGATCGGTCGATAACTATCAAACCCCCATATTCGGTTTTATCCATAAAATTACTTTAAACCTCATTACTGAATTAATGAAAGTATGATTTGATGGTGGGTATATAAGATTCGGCATGGCCGAATATAACACTCTTACTTGTTGTTTTTGTACTCTTCTTACTATCATCCGGAAGTAACCTAAACGTATACTTCCAGAATGGGAAAACTAGAAATCAATGTATTTCGTTTTTGTAAAATGTGTGCTCTCGTCTAACAATCGTCCAGAAGTGACTACAATCCACACTTCCAGATGAATAAAATACAACATTAATGTAAATACTCTTCAAACTGTCTTCCAGAAGAGACATAAACATACAAATCAAGAAGATACAAATTAGGATACAATATATTTTGTTATTGTAAAATGTGTGTTCTCACTCAAATATCTTTCAGAAGTCACTAAAACATATACTTCCTGATGAAAAAAAATCAACAGTCATGGTTTTTTTGTTTAAGCAAAATGGATGCACTCTTCTAACTATCATCCGGAAGTAACTGAAAAGTATATTTCTAGAAGACGAAAATTCGAAATCAATGTTTTTTGTTTTTGTAAAATGTGCGTTCTCGTCTGACAATTCTCCAGAAGTGTTTCTGACGTGGCGTCTGAGGTGATGCGCAATAGTTTTGTCTTCTAAATGTTTGAAGGGATATTAGAAAAAGATGTACACTTGTGTGTAGATGTATTTGGTTTTCAGCTGTGTATATCGTTTTGTGTGTTTGGATGCTGTTGCCGTCATTGAGTTGTGTATTTTGTTTCGGTTTTGTTTTTGTGAATTCTGTTCGTATATTTGGATTTAGGTTGGTTTTATTGCATTGTTTATTTAGTTTTTTTTTTGTGTTTTTCGTTATGTATGTTTAGATGTCTTATGTATTTTGTTTTTTATTTCGTTTAGCGTTGCACAGTGGTATAGGAAAAAAAGAGGGAAATAATTCGGTAACTTCTAAACGGTTATTTCGATTTTAATTAAATTTGGTATACACAAAGAGGAGGTGTTGCCGAGCTTAGGTTTTGAATTATCCTTACCGACCTTATCGGCTAACCAGAGGCCCGACGAGGGGTCCTCAAATTAGGACACCTCGGCTATATTAAATTTTTAAAACGATCCTATTTCTTCATTTGACTTCCGATTTAAAAAAAATCGTATATAGAATCTCCTCATCGAGCACTATAAAACACGTAGCAGTAAATTATCTGTTATAGTTTAGGAGATATTCGCGTTTGAAAATTAAAATTTTAAAATTTTTACCGTCCTTACTTTAGTTTTTTGATAATAGCGGGTCCAAATATTCCCGATTTTTCTTTTATTCGCTTTTATTTATATATCCTATAACTTTGGACTCAGTCATGATTTTTACATAATTCTTTCACTGCTTGATATATAGACTTGTTGTTAAGCGAATAAAAAAAAATGGCGAAAATCGGGAATATTTGAACCCGCTATTATAAAAAAACTAAAGTAAGGACGGTAAAAATTTTAAAATTTTAATTTTCAAATGCGAATATCTCCTAAACTATAAGAGATAATTTACTGCTACGACGAGAAAGTAAGGACGGTAAAAATTTTAAAATTTTAATTTTCAAATGCGAATATCTCCTAAACTATAAGAGATAATTTACTGCTACGACGACATTTTTTATAGTGCTCGATGAGAAGATTCTATATACGAAATTTTTTTTTAAATCGGAACTCAAATGAAGAAATAAGATCGTTTTAAAAATTTAACATAGCCGAGGTGTCCTAATTTGAGGACCCCCCTGGTTGGCCTATAAGGTCCAAATTCAAAACCTAAACTCGACAACACCTCCTTTTTGTGCATACCAAATTTCATTACAATCGGATTAACCGTTTAGAAGTTACCGAATTATTTCCCTCTTTTTTTTTCCTATACCACTGTGCATCGCAGTACTATTGCAGAAGAAGAACATATACTGCCACGTAAAACAAAAGTATTTCTGGCACAACTCATATCTGGATGGAGTAATATATGAATTGCCTATTTGTCTCGTGTAGACCATTACATACCTAACCAGCTCCCAGCTTGCCTTGAAGATCCATATGACAAACCTCAGCTTTTCAATTGCAATGTAAATCCTAACTCACTCAGTCCTGAACATGTTCTGCGTTGTTAAGATCAAGGCTCACGATCTTAACAACGCAGAACCATAGTTATTTAAAATGTGTTTATAGTATTAGCTGCTACAATAACAACGGATATGGCTTGCTTGTATGTATATGTGCTCAAAATCCCTATTCGCGGTAAGGTTGCATGAAGGCTAAGTGAAAAAAAACGGTTGCTGCACACCACTCCCTGATTTTAAGTTTTTTTTTTTTGTTTTAAATAAACTGTTAAACCGAGCTAACATTCAAGGAGTTGCCAGTTGAAAGTATTTTGTTTTCGTCATTTCACTGCAAAGTTGCCAGTTGTAATTTCTCGTCTTCCTTAATCATATATTTCAATAATAACGGAAATTTAAGAATGTTCTAGAAATTAGTGGGGCAATATTGGTTAAGAAATGAATTATTCACATTTGTACGTTACTGTCACTAGAAAATGGTAAAGAAATCTAAATAAAAAATTTCACAAAAAATCCTATTTTTAGTCAAAATATATGTATGTGTTTAAAGGATAACTGCAAATTTAGTACATAGCTTTCTTTGAATTTATACTTTAGTATTTAAACAAAAAATAGTGCATACTTTTAGGATGAACATTTTAATTTTACTACACAGAATTTGTGGTGAATTTTTCATCCACCATAATTTGTATTTTTAATATTGCTTTATTCACCATACTAAAAACAAAAATAAAAACACCACAATTTTAACCGAAAAGTTTTCAGCTGGTGCGTTCAACACGTAATCAGCTCTGGGTGGAGAAAGACCTTCGCTCGTTCATTCCATTATGGTTTAAGGATAATCAGGTCGTCCTTATTTTATTACTGTATCACGCTACGATCTTTGAAGTTTCACGCATTTACCACATACTTTTTATACCCTACACCACTATAGTGGGGAGCGTAATATACGTTTCTGCTGATGTTTGTAACATACAAAAATATTGGTTCTATACCCACCTTAATGTATACCGATCGATTCAGAATCATTTTTTAAGTCGATTAAGACATGTCCGTCCGTCCGTCTGTCCGGCTGGCTGTCCATGTAAACATTGTACGCAAGGTACAGGCCGCAATTTTCAAGATAATTTGATGAAATTTGGACCAAGCATATTTTTTGGCACAGCCTATTGAAAATGGTCGAAATCGGTCCATTATTTCACCTAGCCCCCATACAACCGTACCTCCCGAATTGAACTATTTATGCCATAATTATGTCAAATATTCTACTATCTATGTAAAAATTGGCACAAATAAGTTTTGTATAAGTATAAATGACACTGCAG
Source organism: Lucilia cuprina (assembly GCF_022045245.1). Lineage (NCBI taxonomy): Eukaryota > Metazoa > Arthropoda > Insecta > Diptera > Calliphoridae > Lucilia > Lucilia cuprina. The sequence goes on from NC_060952.1 coordinate 38,885,724, forward strand.
ATTTTCGTAAGGATCGGCCCTTATTTGACCCTAACCCCCATACAAACCCCCCTTCAAAAAATGACTTAAACGTCTAAAATTGACTTGTAACCATTTGTATCGCAATGAAACTCAACAAAACAACAAACTGTTATTTAAAAATATATCCTTTTCCCAAATTTACCGAAGATCGGCCCATATTTGATCTATATAAAGCTTAAATAATAATAATATAATAATAATAATATTTGGGAATTATGGTAATATTTAACATAAAAGTTTCTTTATAAAAATAAAAATTTTTAAAATATACTCATGGTGTAGGGTATTATATGGTCGTCAATGCCCGACTATACTTTCCTACTTCTTTATTGATAACATAAACTATTCTTTGATAGGTACATATATAGTTGAGTACCACACAAAACTCTTTTTCACTTTTGGTGGACTCAGGAGTGAAGCTCAGTAGTGAAACTCAGGAGAGAAGCTCGGGAGTTCCTGCTTCCTATACGAAGTCGGATTGGCAGTTCTTGAACGTGGTTCTTATAGACGTAAGCCATAATTGGTGATGGCGTTATGAATATTTCGAAGCCAAATAATTCCTCCTTAATGGTATCATACTGTTAAGGGGCATAACGAAAAATTTGTTTAGAAAAATTAATCAATTCAAAATTGAGAATAAATCTATGAAACTAAATAAATTATGTATTAATTAATCATAATTATTATTAATTATTTTAGTTTAAAAAATTTCTACAAATTCATACCCTGCACCTCTTTGGTGGGGGGAGTATATTGGGTTCGTGTTGATGTTTGTAACGCACACTAAGATTGGTCCTTACGTATAACAATCGGCTTAAAATTATTTTCTGATTCGATTTAGCTTTTTGTTATGAAAATTATTCATGAAATTGTATAGTGCTTTCACACTTTCGTAATTATGCATGAAATTATCCTAATTATTACGAAATAGTTATTCGTAAAATAATGCATGAATTATCCGCTGTGTATATTAAGTGTGGATTGTTATCTGTGTTCACATATATAAATAGGCAACTATATTTTTATTACATTGGTAAATTGGTATTTAGCTAATATATCGATAAAGTTAAATAAAGTTAGATTGTTATATAATGATATGCCAAATCTCTCATTACTCTTTGGGTCCTATAAAGAAGCTATTCTTATAGAATTTAGAAATTGAGTTAACATTACGATATTGCTTAGAGTACCGAATTTTATCACAATTTATGGGCACCATAGCAAATTTTGGAATTTAACATTCCATTTATCAACAAATCGAAATTCTAAAAGGGACCTTATGAAATGTTATGTTAATTATGGATCGAAACTCTTAAACTTGGTTATGAGATGACTGTTAATTTAAAACATGTCTATGTCTAAGTTAATAACTACATAATTAAACAATGTTTTCAATCGTAATTTTACTCTGGATGGTAGAAGACCGTCGATCCATCATCGTTTAAGAGGAATCAGGTCCTCTTAAACCTCTTATCTCAGACCGCATTGGACAAAAGTGGAGCGTCGCATAACTGAACCGAGTTATAGTATTTGAACAGCTGTCGACAGCTGTATCAACCGAAAGTTTTTTCCCCAGGAAAGAACTATCGGCCACAGTCGAGCTGTTACAACAACAACAATAGTATTTGAAGTGCACGTTGACCATATGCAATCGTGTTAACCAATAACAGTCTTATTTTGGAAAGTTTACATATCGGACTAATTGAGCTCCACTATATCTGAATCTGATTGCAGAATTCCGATTTTCATTTAATTTTAGATTCCAATAATAAAAAACGATTTATTATTAAAATATATGTAAGTGGTAATTTTTATTTTCATTTTAAGATAAAAAAACTTAAAATTGTAATTCATTAAGGAAACATAAAACTTTGAAACATATTTTTATAATAATATTTGGAATCGAAATGTTAAAAATCAATCATTAGGCGTTAGAATTTGCCAACTTTTGATAAAACCTGTTAAAAAGGATTGATTTATTTAGTAAATGATGTTTCACTTTTAAAAAATATAGCGTTTTAGTTGTGAATTAAAAAAAATACAAATGTTACGTTAAAGTAATGCTAAACTTAAAAGCAAACTAAAATGACATTATTAATTTATCTGAAAATGTTTCTTTCCACTTTAGGAAAATTTTACTTTCTTGGTAGATTTCTTCTTATTAGTTTTAGCAGTTGTTTTCTTGTTGGTAACATTAATCTTTATCACCGTGGCTGCCTTTTCAGTAGCATTTTTCTTATTATTTTTTCTTTTCGTCACATAGGATTCGTTAGTCTTTCGCACTCCTATTTTAGAACGTTCCAAACGTTTTCGTTCTGCATCTCTATTACGTAGTTCGATTAATCGTTCCTCGGTCAAATTCTCACGATACTTTTTCTTTTCTAGTGCTTCTTTTTGACGCAATTCCATCAATTCTTCCAAACTTAGAGCAGCTCGACGCAAGCGTTTTCTCAAACTATCCCTGGCACGAACGGCAGCCCTCTTTTCTTGCGACATTTTTTTTCTAGGCTGTTTAGCAATGCTATAGGTTTTTTTCTGCTGTTTTCTTTTATTGCCCAGAGAACTCTTATTATTGGTTTTTTTGATTTGTTTTCTACTAGAAACTTTGCGTGTGGCCATTATTATTTATTTTTTAAACTAAATAAATAAAAGCGCACTTTTTTCTTTTAAAAGAATTATAAACAAAAAAGCAACAAAATTGTTTTTTTTTTTATAGAATGGTGGTGGTGTTTTTGTTTGTTGATTATATTGACATTTCATTACGTGATGACGTAAAGTTGAAATGGGAAAAGGGTGCTGCCATATGTTATTATTAAACATTTCTAAGGTTACCCATATGTTTTGTTAAGACTAGCCGTTAATTTTAAAATAATCTCAGCAATCTTATTTTCATCATACATAAAATAAATGTACATTTTTATATTAAATTACAAATGTATTCATTTTAAATTAAGGTAATATAACTTACGTACTTAGGTTTCTATCTTTAATTATTGATTAACCTACTGTACTATAGTAGGAAAGACTGATGTTGGTATAGCTCAAAAAGTTGGTCCTACACTTCGATAACCGACATATATAATAGGCTTAGAATAAAGCCATGTTCGTCAGTTATCATGTCCTTCGTCTTAACATATAACGGTCACGATATATTTTTGACCCAAAGACGATTTTGGTAAAAAGTGATTCTGATTCTGAAAAAGCATGAAATGGGGATTTTTCCTACTATGACAAATTGGCTTTCAATAATCTGGTGGACTGCTTTAGACAAAAGGTGCAATATTAAACTACTACAAGGTGTTCATCGTACGTGCTGCTTGGGTGCAAGAGGTGCCATGTGTACTACTTCAACCAAGGCTCCGTCGTTACACGGATGGCACAACCTTCCAGGCAGAAGTACTAGCAATATCTGAATGCGTAAATTGGATTTGAATAAATATTTCACCCACGGCGCTTATATATTTACCGACAGCCAGAAGGCATTAAGGCTTTATCAGGAGATAGAACTAAATCTAGGACCGTATTGGATTGTAAGAAAGCTTTAACTGAATACTCTCCGAGAGTAAAGGTTCCAATCATAAGGGTACCAGCCCACTCGGTAGTAGTCGGTAACTTTAAAAGGAAGGGATCTCGAGGCGATTAACCTGACAAACGCAAAGCCATTCAACGCAACAAAAGCTGAACTAAAAGTATAGTATAGAAAATAGTTATAGAGAATCCCATAAGACATCAGTGTAACAGTGGGTAGAACCACGAAATTCCTATGGGGTGACCCTGATGAGAGCAAGACGAAAAATCTCCTCAAAATGAGCAATTCAGACGTATGTAGAGCCCGTGGAGAGGACAGTGAAACTCTGGATTTGATGTAGTATACATCCTCCTATCATCCTAACCTAATCATTTTGTCGACCATAACCTAATATAGTTTTCCTTCACCTTCTTGTTTATTTTTTTCAGAATGCACACATTTTCGGAAACCTCGAAATTTACTGCTAACTCTAAAATATGCTCATATAAATCTAAAATCAATAGAAACCTGAATCCACCAATTATATTAGACTACCATAGAATTTCAACATCCGAAAATCAATTAAACAAACATAATTCATTATCAATAACCATATCGAGTCAAAATTCAAGGACATTTTGCAATTTTGTTCGGATCTGCTATAATGGATCATAGCTAGAGCTCTATAAATTGATCTTCGAATAATCGAACAATCGACTGTTTTTGAAAAAATCGAAAAGTCAAAGTTTCTTCGATATCCGTTTTCTGATGATGATTGAGTTTTGAGGACATTTAACAGTATGAAAAACACGTCCACACGACAATTCGGATAGTTTCGAAGTAAAAAATATTCTTCCAAATGATAGCTTACTAAAGAGTTGCTGTAAAAAAGTAAACAAGCGGGAGTACATTTGTGCAAATTCAGTGTAAATGATAAACAATATAATTTATTACATCACATTTTTTCGATCCTATATCTCAGTGTTCTTTTATCTTAAACTAGCTTATAACCCGCTACCTTGTAAGCGAGCCGTTTCATAGGCATTGTAAAATTGTGGTAACCTCTCTATTTCTTAATGTTGTACTACCGATATTTTAGAAAATTCAAAGAGAACCTTTTGAAGTACGATAAAGTACCAAAAGGTCGCCTTCTATAGGGTCTCACCTTATCCGGGACATACATGTTTAATTTCATTTTTCTGGGTCTAATTATAGAAATTTCAAAAGGTACCTTTTAAAGAACGAAAAAGTTTCCTTTTATGGATTCTCACTTTATCCGGGTTATACATACTCAATTACATGTTTCTAGGTTCAGTATTATAGTAATTTCAAAAAGTACCTTTTGTAGAACGATAAAGTACCAAAAAGTCCCCATTTATAGGTTCTCATTTAATCCGGACTCTACATACTTAATTTCATGTTTCTAGGTTCAATATTGTAGAAATTTCAAAAGTACCTTTTAAGGAAAAAAGTACCAAAAATTCCCCTATTATGGATTCTCACAGGCCATACATGTTAAATTTCATGTTTCTAGGTTAAGTATTATAGAAATTTCAAAAGTACCTTTTGAAGAACGCAAAAGTACCAAAAAGTTCCCTATTATGAGTTCTAACTTAATCCGGCCATACACGTTTAATTTCATGTTTCTAGGTTTAATAGATCAAAAAGTACCTTTTGAAGAACGATAAAGTACCAAGAAGTCCCCTATTATGGGTTCTCACTTAATCCGGGCCATTCGTGCTTAATTTCATGTTTCTAGGTTTAGTATTATAAAAATTTCAAAAGAAGAACGATAAAGTACCAAAAAGTCTTCTTTAATCGGTTTATATGTTCAGTATTATAGAAATTTCAAAACGTACCTTTTGAATAACCAAAAAGTACCAAAAATACCCCTTTTATCGGATTTCGCTTAATCCGTGCCATATATGCTGAATTTCATGTTTCTATGTTCAATATTATATAAATTTCAAAAAGTACGTTATGAAGAACCAAAAAGTACCAAAAATACCCTTTTTATCGGATTTCACTCAATCCGGGCCACATATGCTGAATTTTATGTTTCTATGTTCAATATTATAGAAATTTCAAAAAGTACCTTATGAAGAACCAAAAAGTACCAAAAATACCCCTTTTATTGGATCTCACTTAATCCGGTCCAAACATACTTAATTTCATGTTTCTAGGTTCAATATTATAGAAATTTCAAAAAGTGCCTTTTGAAGAACGAAAAATACCAAAATGTTCTCTATTTGTGGTTCTCACGTAATCCGGGCAATACATGTTAAATTTCACATTTCTATGTTCAATATTATGCAAAAAATCAGAAAGTATTTTTTTTTTTGAGAGAAACGAAAAATTATCAAAATGTCCCCTTTTATGGGTCCTTACTTAATCCGGGCCATACATGCATAATTTCATAAGTTCAATATTATAGAAATTTCAAAAAAGACAAAAACGTACAAAAAGTCCCCTTTTATGCAAAAAGTACCAAAAGTAAGTACATTTTTCATCCCTTAAGCGTTCGAATATCCAAAAAGTACTAAATACGTATTTTTATTTTTCGTTAAGTTACGTTAAGTTAAGACACCTGTCCTCTTATTTTTTATGTGAGAGAGGAGATATGAAGTTACTGAATTTACCCGTTTTTTACCCCCTAAACATTCGAATTTCCATTTCTTAGTGGATCTATTCGGTTTGAGACCAATCTCCTGTCCAAATTTTAGCTTCAACCGTTTAGGCTGTGGGATGATGAATCAGTCAGTCAGTCAGTAACGTTGAATTTTATATATATATATATAGATGATAAACATTTCAAATTTAACGGACCATTGATTAACTTGCAACCCTGACTTGACATTCGTATGTAGGTATGTTGTTAAAACAAAATATGACATTTAATATACAACCTGTTTTGTTTAAGATAATTAATCAAACTATCAATTACTATTCGTAAGTGCTAGTTATTAACTACTTAGTTAAAGGTAGCTTAACTTGCTGGTAGGTTACTACTAATACTCTTATAATTATTTGAAAGTCAATTTTTTAATTATAATACTGTAATACTACAATCTTTTTCAGAACTTCCATTGAATAAATTCTACTTCTTTTTCGCTTCTTTGGAAGTAATTTTTTGCTGGGTATATAGCATGGTTCATAGCCTGCACTAATCCATAGTCTGCCCTACATCAGATCATGTTACGGGTCAAGTACTCCCATAATTTAAGCAATATAGAACTTTTGAGATTAGTCACACGTAATTCATAGATGGATTAAGTGGACTTTACCTAGAACTTTACAATGTTAAATGTAGTATGTTTATTCTATTTTGATTTTTTTTAGATCAGTTCATTAAGGAGTGATCTAAACACGAGTGGTTGGAGTGGTCGCAATTTTGATTTTAATATCCAAATTTGTTTAGTTATAACGATATTCTAGAGACAGTTATTAATAAAAAATCCATTTTACGGGAATATATATATTTATATGGCAGCTATATGAAATTTTGAACCGATTTCCATATCTCAATAGAGTTAATCGTTGAATAAGGAAAAAAATCTGTGAAAATATTTACTGGTTTCGTTTAACTGTTGGATGATATTCAGTTAAGCTTAGATTTTTAAACTATAAATGGTTTGTTTAATAAATGTAGATTAACATGATACTAAAAACTAGACCTTTGTTTCTAACAAAACTTTGTAAAAATTAATAAATGCTAGTAATTTATATTTTGCCAACAAATAAGGTACATCATTGATGTCAACCAACAAACAATGGACTTAAACAATTTTGTAACTGAACAGGATTTAGAACTATTGGGCTTAAGGCTAATGTTGCTTGTTGTGAACTGTGAAAAACATGCAAAACAACGAAAAATTTGGAAAAAACTTCCCACGTCGATTGCTGATGACATCTTTAATTTGGATCTTAAAATAGTTAAGTCTCATGAAAGCTATAGTCTTCTATCAAAATCGTTCTTTATGAGTTATTCAACCATCATAATAATGATCAATTGCTATCATTTTCCATGTCGTAAAGGGAATCTGAGTAAAATAATTGAGGCAATCGAAACCAATAAATAGTTACGCTATAAATTAAAAGTGATTTGTGCTTTCTACGAAATGAGAGAAGAATTTATAAATGGTCGTAATTTGGCATTTGGGTTTTTCGTTAATACCATGTTTGCAGACTATAACAATATTTTACTAAGTAATGTGGAAAACACATTTCTATTTCAGGACTGTCGTAAGGGATCTGGTGATTTAATGTTAAAAAATTTATTGGAAATCATTAAATATCGACCATTTATATCGGCCCAAGAATTAGAAATGATTTTAAAGAAATTCTGTGCAATCATGGCCATATCGAAAGGTAATGCCGAAATGTATTTTTATAGTGTTAATCCAGCCTTGGCCATTATTATTAACAACTATTATTTTACTAATCAAAACTCAAAATACGGCATACGTGAGGGCAGTGAAAAAGATGTTCTTCATTTAATACACCAATTTCAAATCTCGGGAACACCTCATATTGTTATGCAAGATTTCAAGCGTTCGGAAATTTTAAAGTTGATAGAATGTTTGCGTCTTAAAGATCTAAAACCTCTCAAGTGTTTATATTTCATTATCATGACGCATGCTACGAAAAATAACATTATCTATACAAATGATGGAGAATTGAATTTTATCGGGGACATATTAGAGCCCTTGCAATCAAATAGTACTTTACAAAATGCTCACATAACATTCGTTAACGTTCATTGTCGTGGCAATTTGAATGGTTTATATATAGATCCTGATGACTCCAGCTCTATTGCACCCACCAAAATTCCACAGTTGCAACCTAATACTTCAGTACTTTACAGTGTTCCTGACTTAATGGTATCGCCAAGACATCGCAATAGTGGCACTCCGTTTGTAAGTAGTTTTTCTAAAGCATATGGTAAATTGGAGTGTTCATCCTTATTACGCTACTTTGGATTGCTTCGGAAAATCTGCCGAATTAGTTGTAGCTGATAACACCACAACAAATTGTATTAAACCAATGCCTACTTGTGCTACGGAAACAGTTCCATGTTTAAAATCGATTAAAAACGAATTTCATAACTTGTTCAATAACACAGCTAATAATATTGTCCACAATCAACAGCCCATATCGGTCACAGAACCATTTTGTTTATATGCGAATCGAAGTGCAAATAAATCTATTTCATCTGAATTACCTAGAGAAGCAAGTTTGCTTAATGTTCGACAAAGGGATTTAAGCAAAGAAAGAGTATCTGAAAGCCAAAATCTCGATCTGGAAGAACAATTGGGTTTTAATATATTTATGCAAAACTTAATATACTTGATTCTTTACCGCCGTGAACCTAGTCGTGCAAGGATTATCAGCATTGAGGAATGTTTTAATAATGATATATGAAGTGGTTAATATACTCTAGAGCTTTAACAATACAATAAAAAAGAAAATACCAACGATATCGGTTAAAGATTTGCTAGTCATATATGTCCAATTATATGAAAACCTATACCAGTTATAAACATACATACACACAGAAAAAAGATTGATTGGAAATCGGCTACTATGATAAATATTTAGTTAAATTAATTAAAATTCTATTGCTGTTATTAAAAATCTGTAAAATTAACAAATATTCAGTACTAAAAAACAATAATTATAATCGAATGGTGGTTTTAACAATTTCCATATCAATAATTTGAACTAAATTGTATCGGTTATTAAATTTTTTTGTAAATTCAGTAAATGAAGCCGATTTTAATTTAGAATTAAATCGTCAGAACATCAAATATTAGTCGTTGCAACCGAAAAATAGTAGAGAGTAAAAAATATTAAGCACTGCAACCAATTATCAATGGAAACATTATTTAAAATTGAATGATGATTAGAGGAACCAAATTCGATGTTCACAACCAATAAGTTGGTGATTTTAGTTGATGTTTATAAAAATATATAAAATAAAATGAATTTATATTAAAAAAAAGAGCCAAATTGAATTTGCGGATAAATAAAATCGGAAAGATCGGATAGAAAAGGTAATGTTATTTTAGTTTTCATAATTTTACAGCTGCGGAAATGTAGTACTCCTTTAGACATGTTAGACAAGATGAAGAGCAAAATTTCCGACACATAAACATCAAATTTTCAACTTATATATCTATATAAGTTTTGTAAGTTTATTCATTCATATTTTATTGTAAATATTTCAAATAAAATTAAATATATTTTAAAATACACAAAATCCACAAATTTGTTTTCAATAAATAATATTTCAGTTGCAAATACCAATAATTTCAAACCGCATTACCGAATAAATAGTTATGTACACCATATATTCAGTTATAGTAACCGAATTTTTCAATAATTACAATAGAATTGTGGTATAGTTGTGAGAACCGACTGAATTCGATTGGAAACAAATTCGGTTATCACAACGAATCTGTTTTCTCTGCGTACATATGTGCATACTTTAAATGTGGTTTTTTTAATAAAACATTTTTTTATATTTAAAATACTAACATTATAGTTCTTATAGTTTTTTAGATAAACGAAATTTTCTATTCAATTCATATGGGAAGTGCCTTTGGAAGTCCGACCGTTATTCTCTATAGGTTCATATGAAAAAATTTGAAGATACTAGTTCTAAAAGTTTCTCAGATATACGAATTTTTTCGATTAATTCATATGTGGACTCACATTCTGCACTTTTTCCTGCAAAATGTTCAGATATATAATAAAGTTCTTCTTGCAAAATTTGAAGAATTATGTTCTATTAGTTTCCCAGATAAACGAAATTTTGTATTTAATTCATATGGGTCGCGCAAAGCCCATCCCCTTCGATAGCTCCGCCCGTTAATGTTAATGTCAAAGTTCTTCAATTAAAATGTGCAGATTTTAGCTCTAATAGTTTCTCAGATATACGAATTTTTCTATTTAATTCTTATGGGGGCTCCAAGCACCCCCCCATGATGAAAGTCCGCTCCTTTTTCTCCAAAATGTTCAGATGAATATTGAAGTTCTTGGTGCAAAATTCGAAGAATTTTGTTTAATTAGTTTCTCAGATAAACGATTTTTTGTAAATATTTTGTCCTAAAAAAATATATTGACACTAAAGTCGCTCCTACGAAATTTGAGGACTCTAAATATACGGATTTAATATTTTTTAATATGGGCGTGTCATCTCGTCCACATGAAACTTTTAAACAAAAAGTAGCCTATTATACCTTTCAGATATATAGGAACACACAGTGAGAATTTCAAGATGATCGGTCCTATAAGGAACAAACAAACATACATTGATTTTTATATACATAGATACCGAATAATCAACACTGAAGTCATTTATTATGCGCATGTAATGAGGCCCGATCATTATGAACATCGGTTGAATTATTAAGATACAACTGGCGGACCTACACTTCGACGCATTACCGATTTAAAATACCTTTGTAGCGATGGCTTGGTCCACTATCTTATTGTTAACGAAATGTTCTTTCTTACTATGCAGCGTTGTGTGGAGACGCTATAATAGCGCAAAGCCATCTATATTTATAAATTTTATGGATCGTATTAACCAATTTAGAAGAATAACCGAACAGACAAGGCCTATAGACACACGCAGAGTTGAGTCTAACTGCTGGAAAAGCTGTTTTGCCATTATATAAGGGGGTAATCTGTGCATGAGTTTTCGGAAAAGAGAGTTTAGGAAAATCAAAAATACACTTAAGTTTTTGACGTTAAAATTTCGTAAACGTTCAAAATCGAAAACGATGACCAAGTATTTGTACTGAACGAATTCCACTCCATTCTGACAAGTAAACGGAAAAGAAGGCATCTCGCGTAGAAGAAGTTCACTTTTACCAGGCTTAATTCCAAGACCATTGTTTATAATAAAGAAGAAGACAAATATAATATGAAAATTAATGAAAACTTAAATTTAAAACAAAAAAATATATTGTGAAGTCCCTATAATTTATTCTAATCGATAAAACAATCCTTTTAATGTTTATTTTAGTAAAAATTGTATTAATTCATTTTGCATCAGCTGATTAAACTTTTGCATTTCTTGCTCAAGTTTAAACTACCTCCGCTGGGCGCTTAAACTAGCAAACAAAATTAACTAGTTGCGTATTTAAAATCAATTTTCGCGGATTAATTTAAATTTAATCCTTTATCCGTTACCTAAAGATTAATTCTAAGGGTCTTATTCAAAAATTTTTATCAAAGCTTTATACATTTTTAATAATTGTTTTGCTTGATTTTGATGACATAAAACACTACAACGATACGACATCGATTGTTTTATTTAATTTTGTATACATCATCATATTAGTAGTAAGTATAATGACTTTTAATATTTTGTTTCTTATCATCAACAGTGTTTTTTATTGATAGGAACAATCAACAGCTACAACATTTAAAAATTAGCTTTTATTCTAACAAAAAATTTAAGATACTCACGATTTATATCAACATATGTTCGTATGTAGATAGTGAGATACACTTTAGAATTTTCAATTAGTTTTAGTTAAGCATTCAAAACGAATGGATAAAAGAATAACGTGTAATTGTTTAATTAATAAATTCCAATAAATACAAATACTCGTAAATTAAGAAAATGATAAACATGTATAAATTTCTAACAATAATCGCCGCCTTAACATTATGTTTGGCACCCCAACATGCTGAGACAGCAAATATTTTAGCATTTTTACCCTCCTGCAGTCCCTCACATTTAATCATTGAAATGGCCGTAGTCAAGGCCATGGCCGAACGTCAGCACAATGTCACTGTAGTCTCAGTATTACCTCTAAAAACGGAGTGGATGGATCCCTCTATGACACACATAAAATTGGATAAGGGTGAGGTCGACATGGATGTTGCCATAAAAATAACAAAACTAAAAGGTTTTGAGAAATTTCGTAAATCATTGGATATGATGAAAATGATGTCAACACAATTAGCGGTTATATTTGAAGATCCTAAATTTCAAGAGTTACTACACAAACCGGGAAATAAATTTGATCTAATGTTATTTGGTTATTTGTTTGGTGATTTCTTTTTTGGCATAGCAGAACACTTTGATTGTCCGGTAGCTTTACTATGGCCAAATATACCAATATCTCCGATATTAAATATGATCGGTAATCCGTTAGCATTATCGTATTCAGTTGTTACTCTGCTGAATAGTATGAACGATGATAATATGGGTTTTATGTTTCGCTTAAAGAATGTTGCGGCTGTAGGGGGAGAAATGTTATTGTTGTCAACGCAAGAAAGAAGTCTACGAGAAGTTTATACGTAAGTAGAAAGAGGATAATTTGATAATAATTATATTGATTTTCGAAAGATAACAATATATTGTTACAGTAAAAATAGTTTAGTTATATTAACATGTCGAGCCATGTTTTTTCTCTGCGTGTAATGAGTCCTCAAAAAGCTATATATCAAATATATATATATATATTGAGAGAGAATAATTAAATTTTCATTATACCCTATACCACTATAGTGGGAAGGGTATTATGCGTTTGTGCTAATGTTTGTAACACATTAAAATATTAGTACTATACCCACCTTTAAGTATACCAATGTCCGTCCGAGCTTCCGACCGTCCGTGTGTCCAAGTAAACGTTGTTATCAAAGTACAGGTCGCAATTTTTAAGATAATTTGATGAAATTTGGAATACACGTTTGTTTTGATCTAAGAACAAAGCCTATTGAAAATTGTTAAAATCGGTCCATTATTTCACCTAGCCCCCATACAACATAACCCCCGAAAAGGGCTTTTGAGCTCAAAATTATGTAAAATACAAGTAGGAAAGTCTAGTCGAGCATGGCCGTCCATATAATACCCTACACCACGTGTATATTTTTAAAATTTTATTTTTTTATAAAGAAACTTTTATATTGAATATTACCATAATTCCAAAATATTTAAGCAATTTATTGACTTATAAAAAACTTATTTGTTCCATTTTTTAGAGAGATAGTAGGATATTTGACGTAATTATGGCATAAAAAGATCAAATCGGGAGGTACGGTTGTATGGGGGCTAGGTGATATAATGGACCGATTTCAACCATTTTCAATAGTCCCTATGCCAAAAAATATGCTTGGTCCAAATTTCATCAAATTATCTCGAAAATTGCGTCCTGTACCTTGCGCACAAGGTTTACATGGACAACCAGCCAGTCGGACAGACGGACGGACATGTCTTAATCGACTCAAAAAATGATTCTGAATCGATCGGTATACTTAAAGGTATTGGACCAATATTTTTGTATGTTACAAACATCAGCACAAACGTATAATACCCTCCCCACTATAGTGGTGTAGGGTATAATAAATGTACAACTATATAAGCCTTGATGACCTAGTCGGCCAAACCCGACAATATTTTTTTACTTGTGTTTAATAATATTTAATCGTAGGACATATAAAACACAAACTTTAAACAATAAACTAATCTTTCATAACTGATTAAGTAATAAACAATTAGACAAGTAGACAATCATTCTGTATATATAATAAAAATCAAGTAGTAGCATGAATACACAATAAATATTGATAAGATAAGAGAATAAAAATAGTTACAAACGTAAAAAACGTGAGAACTAGAAATATAAATAACTTTATTTTTAAAAAAGGCCAAGCTTTGGGGGCTCCAAAAGACCTATCGATCGCCAAATTTTCTTTAGTTCTTCATATACAAGTATACATAAATATGTTTTATAAGAACCTAATTGTCATTAGCATCCATAAATGATCCATTCCGAAAATCTATACACGACGACCGACGATTCGAGGCTCTGATTTCAGATAGAATATTAAGCTTTCGTACGTTCCTACTCTATTAGCAACGAATATAAATCGACTGTTAGAACCTAATTATGGGATATTATGTGATAAGGTTTAATCCGAAACGAAATTGAACTGTAAGAGAACCATAAGAAACCTTAACTAGACTTAACAAGATCGAATGTATTTAATTTAAATTAAAAACATTTGGCCTCCGGTAGGTTAGTGGTAAGTGCTCTAGTCTGGTAGACCTGAGATGGTGAGTGCGATTCCCACGGGTTAAGGACCGCACAATAGGCCCGATAGAGGCCTAGGTGTATTTCTTCATATTTCATGTTTATATGTGAATCCTCCTTTTACACTAACTAAATAACTAACTAAATAACTAACTAAATAACTAACTAACTTACTAATTAATTAACCAACTATCTTACTTACTAACTAATTTAAAAACATAGGCGAAACGGTAGACAGAACCAGAAGGATCATAAAAGTTTGCCTTATTGAGAGGGGGGCATCAAGCTGACCTAAAATGAGCGAGTCCGTAGTTTAGGTTATTATGTAGTGAGTGAGTGGATACACAGTAAACTCTAGAATATTTTGTGGGTGATTTGTTTGTGTTTTCTTTAAAATTACATAAAAATTTATAGAGATGGTTTTCCAGATTGAGAGGAAGATAAAAGGCTTCCCCAAAATGAGCTAGACCGTAGTTTAGGTTATTATGTATTAGGAATACACAGGAAACTCTGGAACATTTTGTGTACAAGTTGTTGTGTTTTCTTTCAAATAATACACAAATTGAGAGAGATGGTTTTCCATATTCCTCAGGAACTCAGATTGTAAGTTTTTAAAAAAAACTGAGAGTTTCTGGAAAGAGGACGATAAGACCTTTATAGATCATGGGCTTTCCAAAAACATTTCCAAGTGAGGGCAAATTGTGAATAGGAGGATCTCAGTAATTTTCTTTTAGTTATAAATTTCCAATTGCTCACAAATATTTCGGGCCAAAACATTTTCTGGAGTTTGAATTATCCATCTTATAAAAGAATTTAGGATCTCATAGGTTCCAAAATATATATAATGATTTGTAAAAATTTACCTTGATAATTAACTAATTACAACTGTGTTATTTAAACATTTCAGTAAAAATTTTCCAGCAGATAAGTATGTTAGTTACGACAAAGCCAAACAACGTGTAGCCATGGTTCTGTATAGTCATCATTTCAGCGAGAAACCTATTAGACCTTTAGTACCGGCACTAATTGAAATTGGTGGAATACATATAAATGATGAACCTAAGGCCTTAACAAAGGTAAAACATTTCACAAATACCAACATTATAAAATATTAACTCCTTTTAAATTATTTAGGATCTAAATGACTTCATAAACTCTGCCGAAAATGGTGTAATATTTTTCAGTATGGGTACCAATATTAAAACTCATCATATGCCAGATAATGCTTTGCTTAAAATTTTCAATGTCTTGTCGAAATTGCCTCAAAAAGTTGTGTGGAAAGTAGATGATGAGTCACAGGTACCGGGAAATTCAACAAATATTCTATATCGTAAATGGTTGCCTCAAAGTGATATTTTGGGTCATCCCAATGTAAAATTATTCTTTGGTCATGGCGGTAAGGGTGGCATAACTGAGGCTAAATTCTATGGTGTCCCCATAGTGGGCTTACCTATATTCGGTGATCAACCCATGAATATGGTGGAAGTGGTAAGCAAAGGTTATGGTCTTAGCATAGATAATGATAAACCACTTACTGAGGAAATTATATATAAAACTGTTAGAGAAGTTTTAGAAAACCCTAAGTTTACTAACTCTGTAAAAAGGTTTTCATTGCTATATCGCGATCGTCCTTTAAAAGCTAAAGAGACTGCAGTTTATTGGTTGGAATATTTAATCAGATACAAAGGAGCGCCTCACATGCAAAGTCCCCTCAGAACTATGTCATTCGTGGAGGTCACGAATCTAGATGTAATTGCACTTATTTTAGTAGTATTATATATAATTGTTAAATTAATTAAGTTATTAACAAAAATTGTAATTAAGTTATTGTGTAAACTGAAGGGAAATAAAGTTAAAAGAGATTAAGATTAGTATTTTTTTTTTTTGTAGTATTAAATAGTATTTAATTAAAAAATAGTATTTATTATATTAATAATTGTTATAAGTTTTGTTGCTTTGAATTAACAATAAATGTTTTTATAGCGAAGATTATTGTCACATAAATTAGCAGGAAATCCCGGTTGTCATATAAATTAGCTTGAAATCCCGGTTGTCCTTTTAACCCTTGTACATATCACTATGGACTAGACTATAGACTAGACTATAGACTAGACTAGACTATAGACTAGACTAGACTAGACTATAGACTAGACTATAGACTAGACTATAGACTAGACTATAGACTAGACT
>NC_060952.1:38902596-39052940 GCF_022045245.1 Lucilia cuprina
ATGTGTGTGTTGTTTGTGTTCTAATGTAATTTCTTTATTGTAACAATTTGTATTTGTTTAGATTTTGTAACTCTGTTGTAGGATACAACCACCACTTATTCATTTCATCATCAGATAAAATTAATTCAAATAATAAGTTAAAATAAACATTCATCATACAGGATATGTAAACATTTAAAGCGAAAGCATAAAAAGTGAAAGCAATGGAAAAGGAACGTAGAAAGGGGTGGTGGTTTGGTTGTAAGGCAACTTTATACATTTGCCTTTTGTTTTAAATCAAATAGATAAAAATTTCAATAGTTAAACAAACAATTGTACACAATAATTATATTATCTAAATGTAAATATACCAGGAATGACAGTATAATGGAAATACGAGTAAGTGGACGACAGATTGACTGATTTTTGTTGTTGTAAAAAATATAACAAGACAGTTGTGGCATGAAATGTTGTAAGAAAGTAGAGACCCACCAAACATTTGTTGATTTTTGTTTAAAGATTTAATTAAGTAAATTTATTTTTATAACTTAGGGCTCTAAACTGTGGTTGACTTCTAATTAAATTTACATTTACACTACAGTGAATAATTATTTTAACATTTTGTAATGTGTGATAATCAATTTAGAAAGATTTTAATTAAATACACAATTTTTAAAACAACATGTGTGTAAATATATATGATTGAGGGGAATAATTATGCAGTATTTAAATTTACAACAAATCTAAACCACAATTCTACTCTAGATTTCTTATCGAACTAATTAGTAAAGATTGCAAATTTATTCTTCCTGACAGATTCCCCTATTTTGCCATTTCTAGAGAAATACAGTGAAATAATGGCCATATTTCGGGTTATTATTAAGTATAATAAAAGACATTTTTTTATATATTACTTAAACAACTTTTTATTCCAATAAATAATTTATATTCTAAATATGGCAGTTATAATTGAAACTATACTAAATATAATCTTAATATCAAAATTTGGTCATAATTTAAAAAAAAATTAACCTCGGGCCGTGGCAGCCACATTTGCAGCCTGTTGCGCTACACCCAGTACCTGTATGGTGGCATCACGGGTATGTTGACCAACACGTTCCTAAAATCAAATAGAATTAAATAAAATTAAATTGCTGAATAATTGTTATAAAATAAAAACTTACGATTTTCTTGCCAATTTTTTTCAACCAACCCGCTTGACTTTGTCCCGCAAAAACGGCCAAAATCAAAGCAACAAAAATAAATACCTTATTGAAATTCATTGTTTTCTTTTTTATTTTTAAAAAATTATATTATGGTTTTGAAATGCTGGTATTTTCTATTCTAAATTTGATTGTAGAATGATGCTGTTTAATGTTTGAACACACGCTTTTATATGAATTCTTTTTAATCACAAAACTTTCTCTAAAGAGGGGATTTTTTTTACTTGTAGAATAAAATGTACTTACGATGAGAGATATGGTGTTCCATGAATAGTATATGTATTTGTATTAATGTTGTGGATCTTTGATGACTCAGAAATATTATTTTTTAAGAAGAAAGTAATGTCTTAATGAATCAAGAAAACAAATCGAGGACGATTTGTATACTTAAGTGTGTACACCAATACATCAATTACATTCATTATGTCGAATTTAGGAAAATATGTAAGAAGAGACCGTATAGAATTAGATCCTAGCAAACGGCAGTGTTTGCCAATCTAACGCCGCCGTTCATTTTGAAGTATTTTGTTTGGTGGCGTCTAAAATATCAGCTTAATTTGTCTACCTTTTTTCTGTTATTTGTAGAACAGTTTGGATCATGTTACCTTGATAACCCTTATCATGTTGCTATTGTGATCCTAGAGAAAGAGGCTCTACATCTTTTGTCAGGACTTTAAACTGGTGATGACCTTTCCTTGGATTGATTTGACATGGGGTCGAACCAGAGCACCAGATAATTTAATACTGCAGGTGACCAGTTGCCCGCAGGACTTTGCCCTGGATGGTCATTTGGTTAAGGACAATTCGGGAACATTTAAACCCAAAGTCTGATTTAAACCCAAATTCGCGGAAAGGGACGTTTGGTTAATAGATTGATGGGCTTTGAAATTGAATTTTCGGGATAAGTTTCTGTTACAGCCATTGAAAAACCTCAACTAGTCGGCTGGAACTAGTGTTGATGAAATGTCTCCTCAGCATTTCTTAGGAATGATTTGACAACTGGTCGACCGGAACCCTGGATAATCTGGTACATCGCGAAAACTAGAATTTCGAACATCGACGCTTCGGCGTGCATGTGATGGCTGTAATCTACACCCAAATTCGACAGAAGGGAATTTCGGTTAAAAGACTGAAGCACGATGAAATCTATAATTCAGGATAAGTTCAGTGCTGTTGCCAAAGACAACAGATAGCCTACAGAGTAGTGACTGTACATTTGATCAGGTGCGGATACAATGGTTGGGAAAAAGGGAAATTTATAACCCCCCTCCCCCCAAAACCAAAAATATACAAACCAAATGCATATGATACAAGATAAATATAGAGATATACGGGTCTTCTCCTGCCCGTATTCCTAGAGTGAGTGTATCGGATGTTCTTATCTATGGGTGTGTTGAAAGAATGAGAAGAGTGCAGTGTTAAATGGTGATGAATGAAAAGTGATACAATTAAATTTTTCTTTCTTGTTTAAGTATGTTCAGGAAAATTCTATTCATACCACATTTACCACAGTGTGTTCTCTCTGAGTAAGAACAAAGTCCTCCGTTTATTTGATACATTCGTGATCGGTCTACCAAATACGTCTCGTCGAAGAAACTCACACTGTGGATGGAAAAATCACAGGGAAACGGGGTGGTCAAGGCAGGTGTTTACTTGAAACACTTCGACATCTTATTACTACAGGTCTGCCCAGACAAAAATCTTACAATTTTGGTAATGAGTAATCTAGAGATCTAGACCTGATAATAAGTGGTCGTTATCAATTACATTATTCTTTTATGTAAAAACTGTACCAAAAAGCTCTATAAAATAACTTATTGATGGAGCATAAAGTCTACTAACTGAAAAGCCCGGTTTAAGCCCCGGAAAGTCGGTTAAGCACATTTGTAACTAGTAATGTTTCTAACCTCGTCGAACAAAATTACTTGCCTGCTTAACGGGTATGTAAAGTTTATCCTGGGTGGTATATATTCTGCCGGTTAAAATTACCCACATTGTGATCTATTCATTCTCATGACTTTATGATTGTGTCCCAAATATTTAATTCAGTGATTTTTCGAATGCTATAAAATCTAATAAAATTAACCCCTTATCTGTAAAGCTGTAAAGGTAAAGTACAACTATGCAATATTAAGAAACTTTAGTGAAATATTATTCAGTTATCAACAGATTTAAATGAAACTTATTTCTTGAGATCAGTATAAAAAATCTATAATGACACCGAAAAAATCGATATTGACCCTTAAACGTAAATATATTTAGATGCAGACGGCCACAGCTAAATCTTCCTTAGATCTATTAAAGACGAGAAAATATTTACATAACTGTTACCATCTCATTTTCTGATGTGGTAAATATAGTCTAACACCCCCGTACATGGCAATACTATTTATTGAAAGTAATTTTAATAATATATTAGTCATAATAAATATTACATAATCCCACAATTCAACTATTCAAATGGTTAAAAGTATATATGTACATATCAATGACAAATACTTTTGCACTATTTACAAAATACCCATAAATAAAATTCTAAAGCCAGAATAGAAAGTATTTTTAATTTGAGATAAGAAAGATCATTTAGATCATTTATTGTTTAACAGGGGATATTATTTTTTTTCGTACGGTATACTAAAATTAAAACGACTTAAGTGTGGATTTTTTAAATTGTTTATTGTTTTAAGTTATATGTACACAAATTTTTTAAAATTTAACAATGACATTCTGTTTAGCCAAGTTAAACTGTATTTTAAAAATATAAACAAAATCTTACAATTGGAATTTACAATTTTTTAAAGTGATTTTTTAGGTTGTAATTAATGTAAATTTTCGAAAGAAATTTAAAAGAAAATCCCCAAATTTGTCTACTGACTAAAAATTTGTAACTAAATGTTAGTCTTTTAGTTAAAAATTTTTGTAGTCGATAATTTTAAATTTGCAGTATTATTTTATGGTCTGGACTAATGTCACTCTACAGTGTAGACAATAGTATTTTCTAAAGTCGGAAATATTATCTATTTTATAGTTTTTAAAATAGACTATAGAATATATTATACTCTATAGTCTGGAGTGAAGTCTGTTCTATTATCTCGACAATAGTGATGTTAGTCTGGTTTATAGTCTGTTCTATATAGTGTTAATTATAGTCAATTCTATAGTCTAGACTAAAGACTATTCTGGACTAGAGTCCACTCTATAATTTGAGCTATGGTCCATATTATTGAATACCTAATAGTCTAGTATATTATTTTTTATTGTGTAGTCTATAGTCTAGAAATGAGTCTATTTTATAGTCTAAACTAGTTTATAGACTGATTTATGTTATATTCTATAGTATGCACTGTATTCTCTAGTCTAGACTATACATAATATACACTATAGTTTGGACTATAGTTTTAACTATAGTCTAGCCTATACAGGACTATAGTAAAATCGGGACTAGTTATAGTCTGGACCACAGTCTATTCTATAGTTTAGACAATAGTCCATTTTATAGTCTGGACTTTTGTCTAATATATAGACCAGACTTTGTATATTGTATTGTCTGCTCTATAGCATGGAATATAGTTATTCTATACGACTTTAGTATAGACTAGTTAGGGAGACTATTTTCCATTAAACATAGTTCTAATAATAAACAAGTTCACTTAATTAAATATAATTAATTAGCAGTTAATTAAATATAGCTTTAACCTCTAGCAGTGGCAGCAACATTAGCAGCCTGCTGAGCAATATCAATTGCTTGCATGAAAACATCACGAGTATGTTGACCAACACGTTCTTAAATGATAAAAATAGTTAAATAAAAGTCTGCATTACTTTTATATATAGATATAGTTATATTATAGTTATTGACAAAATAATTAAAATTTATAATTGCCATGAAGATGAAAATGATTACAGTAACAACAATAATGTTTAAATTCAATGAAAATAACAATTATAGTTATTGAGAAAGTAATTATGTTTCTGTGAATCGTCAAAATTTATAAAATTTTTAATTGCCATGAAGATGAAAATGATTACAGTAACAACAATAATGTTTAAATCGATGAAAATAACAATTAAATGTTTTTGACAACAATATATTGTTACAGTTAACATAATTTAGTTATAGTAACCATGTCGAACCATGTTTTTTCTCTGCGTGTATATACCTACAATTTTCTTGCCAATATCTTTCAACCAACCCGCTTGACTTTGACCAGCAAAAACAGTCAAGGTTAAGGCGACAAAAATAAACACTTTATCGAAATTCATGTTTAGTTGTTTAATTTGGGAGAATTAGAATGTTTAGATTTAGTGTTTTGTATACGAATGCTAAGTAATGATAATTGTAGATTTGATCTAAATTTTATAGGAATTGTGTTTTAGACACAAAGTCTCGTGTTCTGAGTCCTTATCAGTTTTTTTTATAACAGGGGATTCACGTTTCCATTCATTTTTTTTTATAGGTTAAGTATTCATATAGTGAATATTTTCATATTTTCATCAGAGGTTCGAAAAAAAATTAAGACATTGGGCTAGTAATATAAAGAAAAAAAATTAAATTTGAAGTGATAATGCATCACAATAACAAATCCAATAAAATCCCCCAGCACATTTTCTTATCACTATTAGCATAATATAAACTTTAGTTCTAAAGTAAATCCCCTCTATCACAGACTAAAAGTACCAACGCAGCTTCTTTAATTAAACGATCGCTATAAAAGTCTAACAAAAAGCGATAATCAACAACATTTCCAAATCTGGTTTAGAACCTTCAACAAGAACCTATTTCAATCTCCTTTAATCCAAAACAAAAATAATTATAAAAATGAATTTCCATAAAGTTTTCATCTTTGTTGCCTTGATCTTGGCTGTTTTCGCTGGTCAAAGTCAAGCGGGTTGGTTGAAAAAAATTGGCAAGAAAATTGTAAGTTTCATTGAATAACTATTTAATATGAATTTTTATTGTAATAAAATTTAATTATTTTTTAATTCTAGGAACGTGTTGGCCAACATACTCGTGATGCTTCCATACAAGCAATTGGTATTGCCCAGCAAGCTGCTAATGTTGCTGCAACAGCCAGAGGTTAAAGCAGAAAAATGTCGTATCATCATTTAGTATTATTTTGTGCCATATTTTATTAAGGAAATTGAGATTATTTAAATTAAGAAATTAATAAGTTAAAGAAAATAAATTTATTTGAATTAGATCATGGAATACCTTTTATCATTTTCTTTATTATTTCGAATAAATACAAGAGAAGATAACCTTAAATATGATATTAAGCGATAGGACTTCGGGAAACTTCAACACTGATGGAGAGATTCTGAGAGAACATATTTTATAAACAAAAACTTAATGGAATATATTATAAAAGATAGAGCTTCGTTTTCTATCGTGATGTGAAAAGACTACTTTTCCAATTAAATACGAAAATAAAGATTATAATACCGAAATGAATGATGAGGCATCGACGTAACATATTGAAACACTGATAATATGGCTTTACCTGCCCGCAGATCAAAACGAAGAATGAAGAACACACAAATGGTGATCCTACTATTTGTACTAATATCCAGTTATAAGTCTCTTTCATATTGTCCATAAAATACAATCAACTCTAATTTGAAAACGACTTATCCGATAAGCTGGTAGACAAACACCCGATAAGTTTTTAATCCCTATAACTCTACTATAGTTCAGACATTCGTCTAAGGTCAAATCATAAAGAAGAAAATGGAAAGATATAACTTTCTCTATAATAGTCGACCATAAAACTGATATACCAAAAATTTGTTGTGATTCATCCTTCGATGAATATGAAAAGCGTTGTCATGGTAGAAGCAAAATCTCGTTTTATACCCAGTGAGTTTTTCGACAAAGCTATGCCCTATTGCACGATTCTTTCATACCTGGATATACTCAGAATATTAAGATCATTAGCCGCAACACATAAACAGTAAGTAGCAGCTTTGCATAACTGAAGAGCATAACTGAAGCAATCAAAGACTCTTGGTGAACGAGGAAAAGCAAAATATCAAATATCGCAATAGGGCAACTCGTCTGTTTAAAAATCAAGCAGAGATTATCACACAGAGGGAAAAAACTAGTAGAAAACTACCGAAAATGATACAATCCGTTGTCAATAATGAACATACCACGTCTGTTAACAATTAGACAACGGATATGTATATAATTTTGATTTCGACAACAAGTTGTTGCAATTTTGTGCGTTTGTATATACTTTGACAACGGATGTTATTAAAAAATTATAAATCAATTTGGTACCAGGCGTGTATAATTTAAAAACATATTTTTTCCTTTTATGTAGATGATATTTTGAATTGAGTTACCGAATTAGGATGAATGGCGAGCTTTATGCGGACACGTATACCATATGGACAATCATGCCTTTATATAAAAAACAATGATATCTAAAAAGCCACCCAAACACTGCCAACTGGCGCGGTTACCGTTTTAAGTAAGACCACTAAAATATATTTAAATGTCGTTCAGAAATCCTACATATGACAGTGAATATAGTAATATTTCCTAGCATTCCCCAAGAGAATGCAGTTGAATGGTAATGGTAACACTTTCCAGACCACTTCTTAGACGAACAGATTACTCAGCATATATATAAAATCTAGTGTAGTTTTCTGTATAAGTTATCACTCCAACTGCTTGTAATGTAACTCGGAGTCCAGGACTTATTCAATTGGTTCTAAAAAACTTGTACATACATAAACTATGTATACATAGTTTAAAACGAAATCATATTTTGTTTTACTAAAATTAAATGTATTTTTATTTAAATAAAATAACTAAATATAACCACATAATTTTTAAAATTAGCCTCGTACTGTGGCGGCAACATTGGCTGCCTGTTGTGCTACACCAATAGCTTGTATGGTGGCATCACGTGTATGTTGGCCCACACGTTCCTAAAATTTAGGAATTTTAATAAACTTAAATTTTAAAATGTATACTAATTATTTTTAATAAACTTACAATTCTTTTGCCAAAATCTCTCAACCAACCAGCTTCACTTTGACCAACAAAAACGGCGAAAATCAAGGCAATAAAGGCGAATACTTTGTAGAATTGCATATTGAAAGTTATGTTTAAAGTTTAGAATTTATTTTAAATATTTTAGAATGATTTGTATATTGTGATACTTTAGCTCAAACGCAACTGTTAACGTTTGCGGCTATAAACTTGGCTTTTATATGAAATACATGGAGTTAAAAGAATATGTGCGGTACTTTTTCTCTGCTTAACGGGATTTACTCAACAATAGTGGTTGGTTTATAATAAAATTGTTTGAACCAAATTTTGGTAACGTACAGCAATTTAAAAGTTAAACAAAAAAAATATTTAGGAATTTATTTAAATTTCCAAAAGCATCTTACCAGGTATTCATATAAATTCCTATACTAATATGTAGTTCCATAGCAACATTAATCACATTCTAGTGAAAACCACCATGAGTTACAAATAAGTAAAAGTGTAATGTTCGGAAATTGAATTTTGAATGTTGGCCCTATTTATCGACTCCCCCAACCAAAAAATTCTAAGTGTACCGGCTATACAAGACACTTTTTAGTAGTATTTTTTATTTATTTATCTACTATAATACAATCTAAAAGAAGTAAGAAATTATAGTCGGGCGAGGCCAACCATATAATACCCTACAACTTTTACAAAAATAAAATGCGATTTAGTTGTCATAATAAAGCATTAAAGTTTAGTTGTACCTTGACTCGGATATACTTAAGCCGTTTATTGTTGAATAAAATGTAGACATTTAAGTGAAATTTTGGCTTGATTTTCAGCCTTTTGTCGAGATATGAGTATATTAAACATAATTATGAACTTAAAAGCCCTATTCGGCGGGTTCAGTTGTATGGGAGCTAGGTGAAAAAATGGACCAATTTTAACCATTTTAAATAGGCTTATCTTCAAAATTGCCACCTCTAGTTTGATTATAAGGTTTACATGGATTGACGCAAATAGCTTAATCGACTCTCAAAATGATTCTGACTCGATTGCTTTACAAACATCAGCACATCAGGTTTACATAGATGGAAGGACATAGCTTAATCGACTCTCAAAATGATTCTGACCCGATTGCGTTACAAACATCAGCACAAACCTAATATAACTCCCCTTACTAAAGTGGTGTAGGGTATAATTATATTCTAACCTAAATTACCGAGCTTGGTGATTAGCATTAGCCCATTGTAGTGTATTAGACCAGAGTCTCTGGTAGGAATCGAACCCAAACTTGCAGACTAGCACACAACCAATTAGTCCGTCAGTCTGTCTGTCTGTTGAAATCCGTTTTTAGAGGTCCCCAGATATCGGCGAGATCCGAATCTTCAATAATTCAGTTAGACATGTTTTCGAGAAGATCGCTATTTAAAATCAGCAAAATCGGTATATAAATAACGGAGATATGAGCAATAATCCGAGACAACCTTTGAAAATTTCATCAAAAAAGCCAAATTTTTTTCATGCTTTGTTAAAAAAGCAACAACAACACTGTGAATTGGATAAAGATGTACATGTGAGTGTGGAGATGTATTTGGTTTTATTCAGCTTTGTATTTTTTTTTTTTTTTTGTATGTTTGGATGCTGTTCTGTTCTCACGAAGGTAAGTGGGTATAACAAGAACAAGGGGATAAAGCAGTAATATGTTGGTAATACAGCTCATATTTGTTTGAGGGTGGTAATGCAGTTTGACGCTGGTATTGCAGTACAACAATTAATATTTTTTCTGCTACAGCTTATATTTGTTTGTGTGTATGTTATGTGTGACATGTGTGCAGAGATACAAAATAAATAAAAACTGTTTTTTTTAAAACATACTTGGTGAAGGGTATATAAGATTCGGCACAGCCGAATATAGAAATATTACTTGTTTTAATAACATACAGCTTCCTAGTATTTTACCAATTGATAAACATTTGAGTCAATAAAAGTCCCATTAGTTAATAAAAAAATGTATATTTTCTACAGAAATATTTTTTAAATTTTTAATTATTTGTGTTTTTGGCACTGATCTACCTCAAGAATGCTGGTAGCAAAACAGAAATCATACATTAATTAATAAAATAAAAACAATTGTAGACTTTTTATAGCTTCTATGTGACGCATAACAATGCTAAAAATTTACACTTTTTGTTTCATGTCTACAGTCAATAGTTAAGGTTCACATAAAGGGTATTCAATATATAAAAAAGTGCCAGAAATAAAAAGTACGAAAAGTTATTCTAGAAAACAAAGAGCTTTTAAAAGACTTTTAAATAGAATATTTTATTTGAGCTTAATAAAATAGTTTAAAAAAATTACCTATTTCCTTAATAAGTATTAATATTTATCAAACTATTACTGACCTCATTGAATACCCTCAATATTTTATAATTTCTTTGTTGCTGGTCACCTACAACAAAAAACTATCAAATATTAATCTCAAACACGTGCTAATGAACCGGTAGTTAATAAACGAAAGCTGAGTACAAAAAGCCCATATTTATTTCCTCAAAACTTGGCGCACGAACAAAGAATTTAGTCAGAAACACATAAATCCATAATAAAACAAAAACACATACTCAAACATTACTTCTTTCACAGGGATTCCCTGTTTTTTCATATTAAGCATAATCCGATCCCCAGCATCAGTATAAAGAAAAAGCTAGAAGTAAGAAAAATCCCCTTATTCACTCAAAGATGTTTGCTTATCTCCTCTTTGAACTATAAACCAGGTATATAAAGCACTAACAATTGATTTTTAGACTATCAGTCACTAGTCACAGTCAATACAATTTAGTTTTGTGTGTTATACAATTTATTTTAAAAAAATGTCTGCTCAAAAATTTGCTTTCTTTTGTGTTCTACTAATCGTTGGCATTTGAGGATTTACCACAGCCGATTGGTTGGATGATTTAAATGAAGGAACTGTAAGTTATTTGCATTTAATTTTTATTAAATTTAATAATTTTTCTTTGTTTTCAGAGTCGTTTATTAAATGTTGTCAATGAAAATGCTGGAAAAGTTAACAATATTGCCAGTAGTGTTCATCAAATTGGCCATATAATAAGAAATATTGATCCAGATTCAAATGAAGATGATGACTAGAAGATGTCATGTATATTAAGGAAAAATTTTACTTTTAACTTTACTTTAAACAATAGTTAGGAATAAATAAATTTGTAAATAAACTAAAAAACTCTTTTTAAAATTTAAATTTTAATGCCTTCATTCCCATTATTTAATAGTGGAACATAGGGCCTACTGATAACTAAAGGTTTGTAGTCCAGGATGTACATGATTTTATAATATCGTTGTCGAATTATTTATGCAGAACTTCCCTTTCAACGTCGGCAGTGTAGATTCCAATCAAGAGCTATTCGCACCAGGTACTTTTGCGGCTTTTCCAACATCTGAAAATGATGATTATATATAGCTGAAGAAAAATCTTCAAATATTCTTCTTAGGCATCTGTTGGTGAAGATTTGGCGTGAAATATTCCACCTTAGTGTGATTGAAATCCCGGGGAAAAGAGTTGCAACCAGTACCTTCCTGGACTATAAACTGGTAATGATCAAAAGTATCCTCGTTATTTTTTTGGAATGATTTAAATTGAAATCGGAACCACATAATCTGATACCAGTATCATCGTTCTTTTCTTGAAATGATCTCGGAACCACGGGACACGCAATGCCGAGTTTCGGTTATATTAGAAATTCCTTCGGTGTACATGTGCTGTGTGGGGTCTTAACCGAAATTCGCGGAATGTCGGTTAAAATAATTATACTCGATATAATAATTCTTGCAAAGTTCGGTGCTGTTGAAAAAGTCAAACTGTATATGATACAGGATGAATGTGGGGATTTACGGAACATCCCCGGCCCGTACAGAAGACAATGTTTGTCGGATGGTGCTCTCTATAAGTGTGTCGATTAAATGGGAAAATGGTGAAATGTTTTAATTTTATTTTCTTTCCTTGTTCAGCTATGTTCAGCGTTTTTCTCTGTTCATACCAGATTTATCACAGTGATTTGATGGTTTCGGTCTACCGAATACGTCTCTAGCTTATGTTGTCGACTCAACAGAGTCCATTCCATCTGCGTGGTTGTAAACTTAAGCTATGGATAGAGGCAGCAATGGTTAGAATCATGTACAAAAACTGCCACCGCCATGTATGACAAAGAGGCGATATTGAGTCGTTTATTTAGTTCTCCCAGCGGTCGAAAAAGTACCACCGTGAAATAAGGCCAACACGGCAGGTATTCACGAAAAGTACTTTGACATGATATTCGATAAAATATACAAATATTTTTGTTAAAGGGCTTAGCACTATGTTAAAACAAAATTTCTGCAATATTTTCGAATTGGGTTTCAAAAATACGTAATTTTGAGCTGATTACGTGGAAAATTTTAAAAATTTCCTTTATAACATTTGTATTGTATTGTATTGGAATCAAACTTTTCAATTTATTATTTTATTTCCAGCAAAAAAGAAATTCCAAAGAAGCGAAAAAGAAGTAAAATTTACTCCATGGAAGTACTGAAAAAGGCCTGAAGAAGTTTTGATTTGAACACAGGTTTGTCATAGGGGAGATGTCTAAATTCACTACATCTGAAGTCATTCTCAGGAAGTAATTTTTATGTTCTTCTTTTGGAAGATATTAGAAAGTGAAAAGGTAGTATTATAAAATACAATTAATTTGACTTAAATAATATTAACATAAATAAATAAATTTATTAGTTAACTCCAAAATAAAAGTTCTTTAATTCAAAAAATTGATTCTTTTCGCTTCTTTGGAAATTAATAAACATTACTTCCACAGATGATAAAAAAATTCACTTAGTACTACTTTAGAAGAGGTGATAAATGTAATTCTTTTGGAAGTACTTCGTTTAATTTTTGCTGGGTTTAGTTGTCGGCACGATTTTATAGTTTTTCCTCATATTTAATTCGATAAAAATTTTACTTTCAAACAAATTGTGGATATACCCAGATTGCCACGCCCACTATAAATATTGATTACTTTATTATACGAAAATGATTATTTATGCAGAGTTTAGTGTTTTTTCTTTAAATACAATAATTTTACTAGTTTTTTAATATTTATTTATATTATAATTATATTTTTAAAATAAATAATAAAATTACACAATTTTTTTAAATTAACCTCGTACTGTGGCGGCAACATTGGCTGCCTGTTGAGCTACACCAATAGCTTGTATGGTGGCATCACGTGTATGTTGGCCCACACGTTCCTAGAATAGATAAATAAGATATTTTAGATTTATTATACTACAATATTAAATATTTTATTAAACTTACAATTCTTTTGCCAAAATCTCTTAACCAACCAGCTTCACTTTGGCCAACAAAAACGGCGAAAATCAAGGCAATTAAGGCGAATACTTTGTAGAATTGCATGTTGAAAATTATGTTTAAAGTTTAGAATTTATTTTAAATACTTTAGAATGATTTGTATATTGTGATACTTTAGCTCAAACGCAACTGTTAACGTTTGCGGCTATAAACTTGGCTTTTATATGAAATACATGGAGTTAAAAGAATATGTGCGGTACTTTTTCTTTGCTTAACGGGATTCACTCGCCAATAGTAGTTGTTTATAAACAAATAGTTTGAACTAAATTTTGATAACATACACCAATTTAATAGTTAAATAAAAGCTTATTTTGGAATTTATTTTAATAGCCATCAACATCTTACAGACCCTTATATGATTTCTTCTACCGAGAAGCACTCTTATTAACGTTTTAATATAGGTATTTATATGAAATCCTATGCTTATATGTAGTTCCATAACAATATTAATCATTTTCTTGTCAAAAGCACCATGAGATACAAATAAGTAAAAGTGTAATGTTCGGAAATTGAATATTGAATATAGAATACAAATTATATTCTATCCTAAATGACCGATCAGGTTGACAATGAGCATTCGCCCGTTGTAGTGTATCAGACCAAAGTCTCTGGTAGAAATCGAACCCAAACTGACAGGATAGCACACTACCAATTACCCTACTTTTCAGTAGTATTTTTTACATAATTAAGAGCTTAAAACCACAAATAGGAGGGCATGGTTGTGTGGGAGCTAGGTGAATTAATGGATTGATTAAAACTATTTTCAATAGGCTTGGTCCTTGTGCAGAAAAAAGTATGGTTCAAATTTTAACAAAATATTTTGGGACAGCGAAAGGACGCACATGTCTTAATCGACTCAGAAAGAGATTTTGAGTCCTACACCCACTTAAAGATTCGTGTAGGCCTGTTGATTGCAAACATCAGCATAAAACCCTCTCCACTATAGGTGTGTAGGGTTTAAAAACAGGACATATTTCTTTTGAAATTCTTATATCTTTTTGTGGTGAAATAATAGGTTTTATTATTATTATTATGTAAGAAGAATTGGTAACCATAGATTCTACAATCGACTGTCGTTCTTTAACCCCTTTGTAGAGAACTACGCGATAGTTGGAAATAAAAAAATGTTGATCGTTTAACTATCAAATTGGGCTCATATTTATAAATAATTTGTGTATGTATATGTTTTTGAAAAGGTCAAAATACTGTTGAAATGTTTGATGACGAAGATATAACAATTGTCGCCAAACAGATTCATTAACAATAATCATTTATAGGAACATTATATCATAAGAAATAAACAATTCATTTAAACCTCATATTGCATCGTAATGGCAGAAACTCTCTGATGTTCTGCCGTGAAAATTATGTGCGATGTCCGCTGAATTTTCAAAGTTTCGAAAGAAGAATTCCAGTGTCTCGGGTTTTTGAAACGATGTTGGACATACTTTACTACATCTGATCTTCTTACCATTTATACCACTTATATTTAACCGAAAATGGAATATAACTCTCATAAATGGACCGAAACTTCGATGTCTATTTTGGAGCTACTCGGCCGCATACAGTAAAGGGCGAAGGTACTCATCGGGTCAACTATATTGATTCACTAGAGCACCGTCACAACGTGGGGTGTGTTTCACTGTTTTATCCATACTACAATGGAATGTGTTCCTCTGATATAAATGAACTTGTTCCCGAAACCGGTATATTCTTTTGTAACACAGGAAGAATTAAATCAAATGCCACAAACACTACTCCCGCTATTCTCCTTTCAACAATCTATTTTCATAGTTCCAACACAATGCATAGCATAAGTAAGTAGAGGTCATCCCCTGAGTGCTGGTCCAAAAAAAATTATTCCTGCTTTACATATTTTAATTTTATTTGATCTATTGATTTTGTATTATACATAAATTTAGAATCTTTTGTTTTAAAATAGAATTTAAATATTTTATTTTTTCATTAATTATGGACATATTTTTCTTACAGTTGCTTTAATAGCAAAAAATCACCCAAATTAATTTTACCGGTTTTACCAACATTTAGGTAGTTTTTATGGACTTTTTTCCTAAATTTAAATATTTTTTTCTTTTTT
This sequence comes from Lucilia cuprina, assembly GCF_022045245.1. NCBI lineage: Eukaryota > Metazoa > Arthropoda > Insecta > Diptera > Calliphoridae > Lucilia > Lucilia cuprina. Next base: position 38,918,298 of record NC_060952.1, read on the forward strand.
AATAACATAAAGCTTCCTGGTATTTTACCAATTGATTAACACCTGAGTCAATAAAAAGTCCCATTAGTTAAGAAAGTAATTTTATATTTTCTACAGAAATATTGTAATTTTTTTTATTTTTAATTATTTGTGTTTTTGGCACTGATCTACCTCAAGAATGCCGGTAGCATTATTTAATACAATAAAAAACAAAAAAAAATTTATAACTTTTAGGTGACGCATAACAAAGCTAATAGTTTATTCTGTTTTGTTTTAGGACCCCTGTCAATAGTTAATGATTAATTAATGGTATTTACTATATATAAAAGTATTAGAAATAAAAGTATGAAAAAGTATTCTAGAAATACTTGATGAAATATTAAAAAAAATATTATATATCATAAATATATATTTAATTATTTCCAAAAAGTATTGTTCTTTATGAATACCCATAATATTCAATATTTTCTTTGTTGCTTTTACACCTATTGCAAAAAAACTATTAAATTTAAATCTCGAATACGAGTCAATGAACCGATAGTTAATAAACGATAGCTGAGTACAACAAGCCCATGTTTATTTCCTCTAAACGTGGCACGTGAACAAAGAATTTAGTCAGAATCAAAAAGATCCATGAATAACAAAAAAAAACATACTTCTTTTACAGGGATTCCCTTTTTATTCAAATTAAGCGTTGGCCAATCCAGCATCAGTACAAAAAACAAAACTTAAAGTAAAAAATCCCCTTACTCAACCGAATGATTTTCACCTATCATCACTTTTGACTACAAATCTGATATATAAGGCTCTAACAACTGATTTGTAGACACTCACTCACTAACTACAATTTTATGTTTTAAAATTTCATTAAAAAAATGTCTACTCAAAAATTTGCTTTCTTCTGTGTTTTACTAATCGTTAGCACCTGGGGATTTACCACAGCCGATTGGTTGGATGATTTAAATGAAGGAACTGTAAGTTATTTGCATTATATTTTTAATAAAATTTAATAATTTTTCTTTGTTTTCAGAGTCGTTTATTAAATGTTGTCAATGAAAATGCTGGAAAAGTTAACAATATTGCCAGTAGTGTTCATCAAATTGGCCATATAATAAGAAATATTGATCCAGATTCAAATGAAGATGAGGACTAGAGAATGTCATGTATACTTAGGAACAATTTTACTTTACTTTAAACAATAGTTATCATATAAATATTAATATTTGTAAATAAAACTTTAAAATATTTTTAAAATTTATATTTAATCGCAATGTTTTACTTTTTAATTTAATTGTTGAAAAGATAATTAGTTTTGTAATAAATTTTTATATTAAGTAAAGTTTCTTATGTACAATTTTAGGACTATAGCCTAACTAAAAGGCTTCACGCAATATTTTTGAAATTGTGATATCACACGTTTTACCGATTTTAGCCGATATTTTTTGATAAACCGAAAACTGCTGAACATATTTCAAATTCGACGTTAGTATACTATTCTACAGAAAGTTTAAGATATGTAAATATAATTCAAGAGAATATTTGGATGCACTATAAATGCATAAGAGCAAAAGAAAAAATGCAATTTTTTCGAAAAAAAAATTTCAAAACTTGATTTTATCATTCGTAAGTATTATATTCAATGCCCATAAAAATAGTGTTAAAATTTTTAATTAACTGAGGAGTTTAGGAGTTATGATGGTTATAATGTCAACTTGTGGGTCAATAATTTCCCATAAAACTATGTTGTTTTTATCATCACCTCTGAATTAAATAAAACTCCACACAATTAATATTCCATATATAACGTGTATAATGACAAAATGTTGTAATGTTTAAAATCTGAAAATGCAAATTTGCATCACATCTAAAGGGTTAATGATAGAATTTTTGTTTTTGCACCATTTATTTCAGAAAAAGAATACTCTGATTGTGCGTAAAGATTTTTTTTGAAATAAGTGCATCTTTGAAGCATTATAAAAGTCTGAAATTGAGCTTATTCTTATTGATTTTTCCTATGAAATCAAATTAAGTTTCTTATAAATTATGCCAGTGGTATCCGCCTCAGATATACAGAGTAAGGAGTTGGAATATTGAAAAAATAATTACAGCAAAGTTATCACTGAACCTCCTAAAAAGTTGTGATATCATAAAAACGGGACACATTTTGTTTTTTGATTTTCAGAATTTAATTAATATTTTTTCAAAAATATTTTTACGGTTGTTTGCATTGATACGCAAATTACTTGCTTATAGATTTAAACATTTGAGAATTAGGTTCATATGAGAAATGTTAGGTCCATTATTTCTACCCTAATATTATGTCTCCAAATTTATCTATCTATTTATCTATATATCTATCAATCTATCTATCTACCTATCTATCTATCTATCTATCTATCTATCTATCTATCTATCAGTGTTGCCAACATTAGTCAAGCAAAACGCACGCAAAAAAATTAAAAAGGGGTAAAAAAGCGTAATTTTCTAACTGAAAATGGGTAAAAAGGCACTAACGTTTTTTCAGTCAAATATTGTTTATTTTAATAAAAATTGCACATTATTTCGCTCATTTCCTACAAGACTCCAAAATTCGTTTTTTAGAACATTGGGCTGCAAAACAAAACATGCGTCATACTAAAGTCTTTCTGCGGTGTGAGTTAGATTTTTAGTAACATAAGAACTAAAACTAATATTTGACGAATATTAGATAAATAAGATGAGAATTTTAAAAATAGTAAAATGTCATTAAACATTCAAACTGACAGGCACACTACCAACTGGCCAACCGATGTACCCACACCCAAATTGTATAATTTTACAAAACTTATGAAATATATTTTTTTTTGCAAAATCTATATATATTATTTTTAAGTTTTTTGAGTTCTGGAAAAATTGTTAATTTCACTGATAGTGAATAACATAACTTATTTTAAAGTATTTTGAATATTTTGTTTTTTTGTTTTTGAAGAATATTTGCTTTTGTACATTTTGTACATAGATTTTGTTTTGTTGGTCAGTTATAGACCAATCGTCAAAATTTGCTAGAGAGATTTTGGCTTATATAAAACATATTTATGTCGAATATTTTTAAGTCGGTAATGAGTATTAATGTCATTTGGTAGAGAAATTTTGATGCATATAACAATTTGTGGAAAAATTTAACTCGTTTGCTGATGAACACTCGTTTGCTGATGAACAGACGGATGGACATGGTTAGATCGCCTTAGAATTTAATAAGGACCCAAAATATATACGACCAATGTGTTACAAACGGAGTGACAAAATCAATATACCCCACTCATCTTGGGTATATGTTGGGTATAAAAAGCACTAAATGCACTGTCATAAAATTAGAAAGCACCACTTTAGTGCCTTTTTGAAGAAAGGCACCATGAGCAAAATTTTCCGCGTTTGGCACACCAAAAAGCACCGCAAATAGTGCTAAAAGCACTAAGTTGGCAACACTGCTATCTATCTATCTACCTATCTACCTATCTATCTATCTATCTATCTATCTATCTATCTATCTATCTATCTATCTATCTATCTATCTATCTATCTATCTATCTATCTATCTATCTATCTATCTATCTATCTATCTACCTATATAAATTTATTTTTCCACACTTTGCAATTTTGTAAACAATCTTCTCACATTGTATCAGTGGATGTATTGTGTATGACTTACTTTAGAATTTAATATGGACCCAGAATATATATACTTTCGTGAGTCTGTGACCAATACTATGATGTTTTACAAACGGAATGACAAAATCCATATACCCCCATACAATTAACAATGCTATTAAATTAAAGCTCTGAAATATTATTATTTATTTATCTACATTTTTTCATCCATTGGCATACTGGGTACATCTTCTGCTGCTTCTTTGGAAGCATCTAAAACTTTTTCGGCTATTTTGCCCTGACAAACGATATAAGTTAAAATGAAAGCGTTATTAATATATGTAATTTTTAAAATAAATAATAAAATACTAGTAAAACATACCACCAAACTGCCTAGAGATTCCAATAAATCAGCTTTACCACTTCCCGTAAATATAACCAAAATTAAGACCACAAAAAAGAGCACTTCATTAAATTTCATTTTTAAATAATAATTTTTTAATTTTTCCAGTTATTAGAAAAAATTTTAAGACTTAAACCAATAACAGTAAATAAAATATTTATTTTCAAATAATGTATAATTTTATACAGAGATCTTTCTTTTGAAAAAAAGTAAAAATTCAGTTTAAAGAAAATATTATTTATTGTCTATATATATAGTCTTATCGCATCAAATTCTATTACATATGAATTTGATACACTTTATAAAATATATTTTTTTTATATAAGCATTAATAAATTTTATTAAAATATTTATATTTAATTTGTTTTACAAATCAAATTTGTTTACGCAAATTAATCACACAGGAAACCAGCGAATATATGCTTTAAAAAGTGTTTTATGCGCTTTAAATATCCTGTAAAAAACTCAATATATGATAATTCATCATTTAGTTTTAGGAAGTACTTTAATAGAATTTACATTCAAATTACCAATAAATAACATGATCCATAGTTTTTAAAAATACATATACAAAATATAAAACCTAAAGCGAAAAACTTTAAAATATGCATTAGAAGAGTAAAATATGCCATAAAAACTCGAAAATATGCCCTAAATGTTCTTCAAAAGTCAAATCATGCTCTTTTGGGTAAAATATGCAAAAATATGCTCCAACAAATCGATGCAAAAATTCTTAAATTGGTCTGAAAAGTGTCATTGCCTTATCCATGAGTCCCAACGAGACCATACAGGGTTACTTGTCGAAATTCGCATTATTTACACCTATGTATGTATTATATCGATAATTTGAACAAATAGATATCTATAGTATAAAATAACTAGTAGATAACTTTACCAAATGGGCAAGTTGGCATGTATTTCAAATCAGTACCTATGGATTTAAATTAGCAAATATTTTTACACCAAAGATAACAATGCACTGATAGATACTAAGGACTAACCCTACTAATTATTTCATCCAGACTTCCTTAAAAACATATATGAATATATAGTCGGAAATGGCTGACCATATGATATCCTACAACGGTCAGTATGTTAAAAATGTATCCCTATCCCTTTAAATGTTGGTAGAGGAATTTACGTCTACTCCAAACATAAAGGTTAAACTTAATCAGTGCCAAAGAAGACTTCACATCGCCTTAAAAAAAATAATAAGGAATCTAGTCTGGGAAATTAACTCAAAAACTTAAACCCTACTAAAAAAAACAGAATATAGTCTCAAGTCAGAAAAACTTGAAGCATTCGCCAATCACTTGGATAATGTGTTTACTGAAAATGATACAGATTCTTCTATTAGTGCTAACATTATAAATAATGTGGTTCCACGCCCAATAAAATTCCGGTTCTCTACCGTGAAGACGACATTCAAAGGTTTTAGACCTTAGCAGGAAAACCACCTGGTATAGATAAAATTACTACCACGATGATAAGTAACCAACCCAATTCAGCACTAGGAATTATTTTGTTCAACTTTAACTTAATGCTACGTATTGGATATTTCCCTACCTCATGGAAAGTATCCGAAATTGTTATGATACCAAAATCGGGAAAAGATGTCTCTCAAGTGACATCATACCGTGCCATTAGCCTGTTATCTATATTCTCAAAAGTTATTGCTTGAAAGCCTTATAGTATACCTTAATGATAATTGCATTATTGCTGAACATCAGTTTGGTTTCAGAAGAAAGCACAGTACTATCGAACAGATACATACATCGAATAACTACTCTTATTCCGAAGGCCTTCGAGAGCAAGCAATATTGCTCAGCATTATTTATAGATATTTCTCAAGCTTTAGATGAAGTCTGGCACGATGTACTAATATACACAATTATCACATTACTACCTGCGAATGTTCACAAACTGCTTAAAAATTACATATATGAAAGATCTTTTCGAATCAGATCTATCTGCTGGAGTAGCCCAGGGTAGTATTCTAGGTCCGTTCCTATATATTTTATACACTGCAGATATGCCAACGAGCGCACTGACTCACACATCTACATTTGCGGATGAAACCGCTTTTGTACATGATAACCCTTCAATAGCTTCTGAACAACTCCAGCTTCACATCGGCAAATGGAAAATAAAGGTCAATGCAACAAAATTTACTCACGTTACATTTACTTTAAGACGAGAAAATTGTCCTCCCGTACAGATAAACAATATAAAAATTCCTGAACAAAGCCATGTGAGATATCCTTGATCGCCGCTTAACATGGACTCACCACATTGAAGGCAAGATTACACAAATAAAATTAAAGTCAGCTCAAATGTACTGGCTAATCGGTCAGATCTAGACTTGGATTACAAAGTGCTTTTGTACAAAACAGTTATAAAACCGATATGGCTATACAGCATTCAACTGTGGGGAACAGCCCCCTCATCTAATGTTGAAAAATTACATAGAAAGCAGTCAGCACTGTTAAGGTCAATAAGAGGTGCCCCGTCGTACATTCGCGATAGTAATATTCATAGGGATCTCAATGTCCCCATAATACGCGAGGAGAACAAATCCTCTTGTTTAACCTACTTGTCGAAACTAGTGGATCACCCAAATCCCCTTGCCAGGGAGTTGCTGTCATTTGAGGGTCAAAGACGACTGAGAAAAACGGTATCAAATTATCGAGAACTTTGGTTGAAATTGCATCGGCAATAAAAACGTTAATTATAATTTAAGTTAGTTATAATTTAGGTTATAATTTAGGATAAAACCAAAAAAGTACAACTTTAAACTTTGCTACAGGACATCCAAAGTATTCTGTCAGCATAATTATTATCAAATAAACAAATACTACCAAAAAATGTCTTAAATGACGTTTTTACAATAGCCAAATATCTCGGAAACTACATATCATTCTGATTACAAAGCAGTACTTTAATAACGTTTTATAAATAATATTTTATATAAGTATTTTCTAATTCATTAGTCAGCTTCTGCGTGCTGATATAGACTGGGTACACTACCTACTATTTGTTTTGCTGCGCCTGGAACTCGATCAGTTTCTTCGCCCTAACAAACGATATAAGTTAAAACATTTTTATATATTTATATTAATAAAATAAAAAATGTTAAGAAACATACCATTGAGTCGGTTATACTTTTCGTTAAATCAGCTTTACCATTTCCCGTAAAAATAGCCAAAACTAAGACCACACAAAAGAGCACTTCAATTAAATTCATATTTAAATTGTAATTTTTATTTTCTCGTGTAATTATAAAAATACTTAAGATTTGAACAAATCACAGTAAAGAAAATATTAATTTTTAAATGTTGTTTAACTTTATACCGAGATCTTTCTTTTGAAATAAAAGGTAAAAATTTATTTTAAAGAAAATACTATTCATAGTCTATATACATTTAGTTTTATGTATGAAATTATATAACGAATGCATTTGATACACTTGGTAGAAAATGATTTTATTTTTTTTATAGATATTAAATAATAATTTATATATTTCTATCTAAATTGTTTTAGAAGTTAAATTTGGTTACGCAAATTAATCACATAGCTAATTGAAACAAGTAAGAGTTCTATATTAGGCTGTGACGAATCTTATATACCCTTCAACATGGTGTGTTAAAAAAACAGTCATTACCAAAAAGTCCTCTTTTTCAACACTTTCTTCTTAAATTCATGTTTCTAGATTAAATATTATACAAAATTCAAATGAGTAGCTTTTGAAGAACGAAAAAGTACCCAAAAGATCCCTTTTATGTGTCCCCACCTAATTCAGACGCCTACATACTTAATTTCAGGTTGCTAGATACAATATCATATAATATTCAAAAAGTACCTTTTGAAAAACGAAAAAGTACCAAAAAGTTCCCTTTTATGGGTTCTCATCTAATTCAGAATCTACATACTTAATTTCATATCTAATTTCGACACTACAAAATTCAAAAAGTACCTTTTGTATAACGAAAAAGTACCAAAAAATCCCCTTAGACGTGTTCTCTGTTAATCCGGACTCTATTTATTATTATAGAAAACACAAAAAGTACCTTTTGAAAAACGAAAAAGCACCAAAAAGTTCCCTTTTATGGTTTCTCATCTAATTCCGAATTTACAAACTTAATTTCATGTTCCTAGGTTCAATATTATAGAATATTTAATAAGTACCATTTGAAAAACGAAAAAGTTCCCTTTTATGGAAATTAGGTGAGAATTCAGACTCTACATTCTTAATTTCATATATCTAGGTTCAATATTATAGAACATTCAAAAAGTATCTTTTGAAAAACGAAAAAGTACCAAAAAGTTCCCTTTTATGGCTTCTAACTTAAGCTAGGCTCCACATACTTAATTTTATGTTTCTAGCCAATAACAACACACTTGTGCTGCGCTCGCTCTGCTACTCTTGCTCTGCTGCTCACTCTCTGCCTTGTTTTTATAAACCAGAGTACAATAACAAAATTTACCGCATGAATTTGTATTTTGTTTTTGGCAATTTCTGTTTGAGCATGAATAAAAAAAACTCAATTTTTGATGAAATTTTCAGAGGTTGTCTAGGATTTTTGCTCATATCTCCGGTATTTATCTAACAGAATTATTGAAGATTCGGATCTCGCCGATAAATGGGGTCCTTTAAAAACTGATTTGAACAAACACAAAGACGGTTTGATAGACAGACGGATATAGCTTAATCAACCCAGCTACCTATAAGGATCCAGGATATATATACTTTATGGGGTCGGAAAATTATATTATAGAAATTACAAATTTATATATACCCATCTCACGAAGGGTATATATTACGTTGATAATTTCAACAAATGGATATATATTAATATTGTAAAATAAATAGTAGATAACTTTACTAAAGGGGTAAATTTACGCGTATTTTAAATCATTGCCTTAATATGGATTAAAATGTTTAGGACATCAGTACCTAAAAACTAAGGACTAACCCTATTAATTATTTCACCTAGACTTATCAAACCAAAAGGAAATCACACTCTAAAAATTAAAAAATCATATAAAATCTTAAGAATTTAATTAGTAATGTAGTTTATTAGTATATTATGATAATGATGATGATTAAGAAAGAATAATTAAAAGAATCTTATGCGTACAGCCCCCTCATACAATTTAAATGCAGTAAACCCCCTTTTGGATTTAGCTGATATTTGTATTGATCAAAATATTGTTCTTACATATTTCGTAAAGTATATCTATTAGTTCAAACCATAATTCCATGAATCATGACACAGTTGCTTATTGAAGAAAAATACTAGTCCTCCTAGGAATCATATAGCACGACTTAACATATTCTCCAATAAATAATATGTTTTCTGATAATATTAATTAACGTCTTAAATCTACAGAGAAGGATCCATATTCTTTTCGAAAATCTGTTAGGGCTGGTAGGCTGTGTTTTTAAAATTTGCCAAAAACCTCCACCTTTTAGTACCTTTTATGCACTTATAAGTCAATTACTTAGTTGAATCTCAACCGATATTAAGTTTCTCAACGGATTTAGAAAAGAAGAGATGAGGGCATTTCGACCACTTAACATTTTTACTACTTTCGATTTAGTTATAAATCGAAACACACATTTAACTCTTAATTGCGGTTTCTATGGCATATAAATTGGATCCTTAACTCATTCGGTTCATATTTTATGGGTCTCTAAACTAGGCCATCTCGGGTATTTTTGTTCAGAATTAGAAATGTTGATGACTGAATAATTTAGGAACCAGTTATTCGATTTTAACAAATGATGTTTCGTTCGGCAGGTCTTTGATTACTCGTTTTTAACGTTTCATTAAAATTGCATGAAGTCCTGGTGCAAGGACTGTATAGTGGAAAATGTCCTTTATTCTTGAATATCTTAAAAAAATATACATATTTTTTCTTAATTTTTTATGACAAAAGAACAAACTTATTATTATTTTAGAATAGGATTTCCATAGGAAATGAGTGTTTTTTATACACGTTTAACACATTTATAGTCTAGTATATTAAGGATTTAATGCCGAATAAAGCAAAAATTACCACAGACCATCAAATTAATGTTATGTAGTGAATAATAACTGAAATCATGTCATATATAATTAAAATTGGAGGTCATAGTTCAAAATAATTAATTTTTTTTAAATATCTCCTTTTTCATACATCCTACGGACTTAGGAGTGACTACAAAATTTGTAGAGAATCAAATTTACGGCATTATTGTTTTAGAATTTTTTTCCTATTATTAGCAGTTTTGGAGTTATAGCCATTTTTCGTTCATTTTTCTAACCTCAATATATTTTGAACTGCAAACGTAATTGTAATAACTTTATGTGCAGCCAATAGTAATAACAACTTCTCATTATTTTATTATTTATTTCGATCTCTTGTAATGTAAATTTTTAAATTAAATTAAATTAATCGAGTAATCGATGATCTGTCGAACGAAACATCATTTGTTAAAATCGAATAACTGGTTCCAAAGATATTCAGTCACCATCATTTCTAATTTTGAACAAAAATACCCGAGATGCCCTACTTTAGAGACCCATAAAATATGAACCAAATGTCTTTAGGATCAAATTTATACGCCATAGAAACCGCGTTAAGGAGTAGAATATATGCTCCTGATTTGAAAAAAAAAACCAAAGGCGACAAAAATTTAAAACAGCATTTTTTTGTCGATTTTTTTTTTTTTGATTTACCCTATATGTAGATATATTTGTGCATTATATCGACAGAAAACTAGGTTGATCATTATAAAATTTGGTAAAAGGATTTATGTTTATAATTTCTCAATCACATTAGGTAAACATTTCAATTATGTACCTTAAATTATTAAAGAAATTATCTGAAGTTAAGAATATGATTTAATAAGAATTAATTGAACTCATATTTTGAAAGCAATAGATGGAACCTTCTAATAGACATTTTGGCTACAATTTATAGGTTAGAATTTGGTTAATTTTTTATAAATTCACTAAAATCATTAGAGAAATTATGTTTAACGATTTTGGGTAAGAACATTAAGTCAAATTGCTTATGATTTTTACTTAGTTTGCCAACGTATAATACGTCACTTAAGCTATAGTGACGCATTAATTAATTAAGCAGAAAAATCTTGACATTTAAAAATCAATCCCCAATATTAACCAAATATAAAAAGAGTAAATCCCCTCTTAACAAAAAAAAATATATAAATTAACACAAAGAAATATAAAGACAATAAAAGTGAAGAGAAATTTATATAAAAGCTTAGCTTAAAGCTTCGATCATTAACAGTTCTTTAAAAAACACATCACAATAGGCAATTGAAGCAAAACACTTGTTTAAACAATTTTAATATTTAAAGAAATACAATGAATTTTAACAAAGTTTTCGTATTCCTTACTTTGATGCTAGTCGCTTTAGTGGGTCAAAGTCAAGGTGGTTGGTTAAAAAAATTCGGCAAGAAAATTGTAAGTTTTTAAGAAAAATTTAAAAAAAGATCTATATTTTAATATTTTTTTCTCTGTAGGAACGTGTAGGTCAACATACTCGTGATGCCACTATACAAGCAATTGGTGTTGCTCAACAAGCTGCCAATGTTGCAGCAACTTTAAAGGGTTAAATATGTATTTAGCAATTGATCGATAATATTAATTAGAATAACTAATATAAGTATAAACTGACTGCCTTATTTGTTAAAAATTAGTTGATTAAGTATTATGTTTAAGATTGTATTAAAGAAATAAAAATGATGATATTAAAGTATTCATATAAGTTTTTTATTTCTTTTGTAATTTCTACAATGAAATTTTCTTTTCGCTTCTTTGGAAGTCAATAAACATCACCTTCTGTGAATCTAAACAAATTCACTTAGTGCTACTTTTGAAGTGGTGATAGATGTTATACTTTTGGAAGTACTTCGTTTTATATTTGCTGTGAACATACGTGCATATTTTTTTATTGGACAACACTTCTGCGAAGCATTGTATTGAAACTACTAAAAAAATCCATGCCTAATATATACGAAAAATGTCTTAGATTGTACGAATGGTTCGTTGTTTCGCACCACGAAATTCTTTCGTACTATATACGAAATTGTACGAAATATTTTAGTATAATGCAAAATATTCTTGAAAAAATTAATTTACATAAATTGAAAAAAGGGAATTTTGAATAAATATGGTAAAATTTACTAAATATTAACTTATTCAAACATTTTTGTTCATTTTAAAATAAATTTTCTAATTTTAGTTCAAAATTATTCTCCACACGAATTTTAATTTTCTTTTATGAAAATAATTCGAGAATAATATTATACTTTTTCTTAAATTTTATAAAAATGTTGTAGTTTTATTTAATCATAATATAATTAATATCATTATGTTTTATTTCGCTAAAATTTAAGAAAAAAATATTACGAAAGGTTATCGTACTTTCGTAAAAATAGAAAAGGGTTTTATTAAATAATATTTCGTATTATACACGAATTTTTTTTAATATTACGAAAATAGAAGTTACGAAATTTTTTTTGTAAAGTTGAGCATGGATTATTTTCAGTGTGGGAAGAAGGATTGAGGAAGTAGTGTTTAAATCCTCTAATATCGAAAGTGGCGGGAAATACTCCACATACGAACAGTGCGGCTAAGGAATGAATTTTCCCTGTAATGTGTTGTGCGGTCCACTTGCCAATTCGCAAGAATAAACGAGTATCGGGAACAAGTTCCCCAATTTCAGAGGAACACATTTCATTGTAGTATCGATAGAACAGTAAAGGTGGAGTTCTAATGAATCATTACAGTTAAATACCTGACCGTCACTGATAAGTACCTTCTCCAGTTTCAATCGGATAAGTCGTGTAAGAAGGTCAGAAGGAGTAAAAAAACGAGACACTTGAATACTTCTTTCGACACTTGAGAAATGTGTTTAGTCCAGCTGGCTGTATTTTCAAGCCTAGAACCTCAAGAGTTTCCGATTCCTTAATATTTACACCACCCATGTATATAGATTGATCGACAATATCTGCCAAGAGTTTAAAAAATTAAGTCTTGCGGGCGTTAAAATCGACTCTGTTACCATGACCCTATTCAGAGATTGTCATGATTCATTTATACTGAGCCCTCTCTATAGGCTTAGTCTATAGTTGAATGAATAAGAATGACAGACATTGCTGTCATCAGCAAAGGAGTAGATAGAGTTGGAAGTTTGACATAGAAGGTGGTACCCCTTTGTACGGTTGTATAGAGGCCATGCGAAATAATAGAAAAAATATCCAAACTAAATACACAAAAGAAGTGTATATATGTACCAAATTTCATCAAAATATTTCGTAAATTACGACCTGCAGCGTGCGCAAAAGTTTAACCTGGGCATACAGATGGACAGACGCACATATTTAAATCGACATTAAGAGATTCTGAGGCAATTGTGCGATTGAGTGGATGTGGGGACAATATTCTTGGGTGTTGCAAACATCAGCACAAACGCATTATACCCTCCCTACTATAGTGGTGTAGAACATAAAAAGTGATTTTAAGCCTAATCTTTGTACAAGTATAAAAACAGCTTTTTCTATGTAAACATTTTTATTTAAATAAATTATAATATAATAATTAATAATTCTTAATTTTTGTATAAATAAATTCTAGAACTATTTAATATTTAAAAACTAAATTTAACTTAAATTTCTATCCTTTTAAAGTGGCGGCCACATTGGCGGCCTGTTGAGCAACCCCAATAGTTTGGATGGTGGCATCACGGGTATGTTGACCCACACGTTCCTATTAAAACATAAAACAAATATTTGTTTTTTTAACTTAAATTTAAGGAATATTTTCAAATTAAAACTTACAATTTTCTTGCCAATTTTTTTCAACCAACCAGCTTCACTTTGTCCCACAATAGCAACCATAATTAAAGCAAATAATACGAACAATTTATTGAAATTCATTTTGTATATGGAAATATTTGTTTAGCTAGTTTGAAGAAAGACTGTTTCTTTATCTGTATTTAATTGTAAACTGTTAATGAATAAAGCTTTAAGTTTGGCTTTTATAATAATTCATGATACAATGTTGACTTAACGTTTCTTTGTTGAGGAAAAGGAAACACAACACTTCTGTTGATTTTGAACGGGGAATTACTTTTGGAGAAAAAATATGTATTTTGCATGTGTGATGTTAATTGTTTCAGTAGCAATTACCCTGCAGTTCGATATTATTGTCTCGTACTGATGATATAATCTTAAAACTTTGGTGCTTTTTTATATAGTCTAATATATAATGTAGTCTATAGTCGCATCTATAGTCTTATCTATTAAGTAATCTATAGTGTGGTACATAATCTAGTATAGTCTTAAATATATTCTATAGCGCAATATGTAGTCTAGTCTATAGTCTAGTCTATAATATATCAAATAGTCTACTGTTAAATCTATAATAATAAAAAGTCTATAGTCTAGTCTATATTCTAGTCTATAGTCTTGTCTATAGTCTAGTCTATAGTCTAGTCTATAGTCTAGTCTATAGTCTAGTCTATAGTCTAGTCTATAGTCTAGTCTATAGTCTAGTCTATAGTCTAGTCTATAGTCTAGTCTATAGTCTAGTCTATAGTCTAGTCTATAGTCTAGTCTATAGTCTAATCTATAGTCTAATCTACAGTCTAATCTATAGTCCAGTCTATAGTCTAGTCTGTAGTTTGTAATATAGTCTAGTCGATTGTTTGGTCGACAGTCTAATCTATAGTCTAATATTAAGTCTAATCTATAGTCTAGTATAGTCTACTGGGTTATTTCCTAAAATATTTTCAATCAGATTATATTTTAGTAAAAATAAAAACACACGCACAAAATTTTAGTTACAGTTCCATACTTTTGGCTGATTAACAAATTAAACTCTAGAAAATAATAGACAAATAGTTTACACTATTTTTACATGAATCATTGACGAAAGAAAGCTATTTTAAATTTTACAAAAAAAAAAACCGAGCGTGCGAGCCCCCTTGTAAAATTAGCACAAATAAGAATAACAAAACCCTTAGCAAAATCCCCTAATAGATCATTTGTGGTTTTTCTTGTAGAGTAAAAAAATTGATATAAAAACCAGCTGAAACTATTCATTGTCAACAGTTCACTTTCAGAGCCGCACAACAACAACGTGTCAGACACATAAACATTTGTTTAAACAAATAAATTTTAATATTTTTAAACAACAACAATGAATTTTAATAAAATATTCGTTTTCTTTGCTTTGATTTTGTGTGCTTTTGTGGCTCAAAGTCAAGGTAGTTGGTTGAGTAAGATTGGGAAGAAAATTGTAAGTTTTTGTTATAAAATAATTAAAAAAGCACTTTAACAAATTAATTTTATTTTTTTTTTCTTAAAGGAACGTGTGGGCCAACATACTCGTGATGCTACAATCCAAACTATTGGTGTTGCCCAACAGGCAGCTAATGTAGCTGCAACTTTAAAGGGTTAATTAAATAAAACAATTAATTTGTCGAAATTGTCAAGTATTATGGATTATTAATAGGTATTTTATATTAGTTATTAGAGTAAAAATAAATATTAAATAAAAATATAAAAATATCATATATTTGTATTTATACCACTATAGTAGGGAGAATATTATGCGTTTATGTTGATGTCTGCAGAAATATTGTTCTCGGAATACTTTAAGGTTAGGATCACCTACAGAGTCTGTGTGTCATGTAAGACTAGTACGCAAGCAACAGATCGCAATTTTCAATTTATATTAATAAAATTTGGCACATAGTTAAAATTGGTTCAAGCCCCTATACAAAGTCCCCTTCAAAAATTAAACTTTAAGGTCAAAATTCACTTATAGACACTAATATAATGATATCAAGATAAACTTCTCCATAAAAAAACTTTAATGAAGACATCAACAATTTTAGAATGAAAATAAAGAACACATATTTATTATACTTTAGGCTACTATTTCTCTACACTATTTATATTTTTAACTTTAATATAATGATGACTTCCGGAAGAATTTTTTTTAATGTTGGCTTGAGGCAATTATGGATAATGCTGTTCAGATTTCGAGAAATTGATCAATTTCTCTTAATGATTTGATTTTTACATGATTTATTGACCCCTTTGTGAAAATGGTTACATAGAGGTTAATTTTAGACCGTCTATAAGATATATTTTTGATATATTGTAATTATTCAATAATCATATCGAAATTCTATTCCTTCCGACTTATCAACTATATTCGATTTTTTCGGACTTACGGGAAAATAAGAGGATTTAAAGTCTATTAGTCCCTTAAATAAAAATAGTAATCGATAAAATCAGTAACTACGATACCTGATAGGACAATATTTCAAATATATATATTTCATGGATCGTGAGAAGTGTTCCTAAATTTTTCCAATACATGGTTTCGAAGTTTTAATTTTCAATTAATTGTACCTATCGGTAAATACATTATTTTAAAATTTTTGGGTATATAGATACATATTTACGTCTAGAAACCATATTTAGAATAAAGGGAAAAACAGGACCCCACTAGTTTACTATAAATAGAACAATTTACTTTTTTATTTATATTTAAAATTTTATTTAAATTAATTATTCAGCTTGTAATAAATAAATAAATTCTATTTAACAATTAGTATTTAAAAACTAAATTAAATTTAATATTCTATCCTTTTAAAGTGGCGGCCACATTAGCGGCCTGTTGAGCAACCCCAATAGTTTGTATGGTAGCATCTCTAGTGTGTTGACCCACACGTTCCTATTAAAACATACATAACAAATATTTAGTTTGTTTTTACGTTAATTAATAATCATTTTTCAAATTAAAACTTACAATTTTCTTGCCAATTTTTTTCAACCAACCAGCTTCACTTTGTCCCACAACAGCAACCATAATTAAGGCAAATAATACGAAAAATTTATTAAAATTCATATTGTTTATAATTATTTGCTTAGTTAGTTTGCAGAAAGAGTACGTCTTTTGCTGTTTTTTAATTGCAAACTGTTAATAAATAAAGCTTTTAGCTGGGCTTTTATAATAATTTATGTCACAATGTTGACTTAACGCTTCTTTGTTAAGGAAAAGGAAACACAACACTTTAGCAAATTTAGAACGGGGAATTACTTAAAAAAAAAATATTTATTTTGCATGTGTTGTTTTAATTGTGATTACCCTGCAATTCGATATGATTGTCCAGTACTAATAATATAATCTTAAAACTAGAGCATTTTTTCAGATAATTCCATTATTACAAATACCGCTGTCGTAGTGAAGTAGTTGTAGTGAACGATTATAGTAAAGTCTACTTTATATTTTCTACTCTAGTCTATAGACTGGTCTATATTCTGGTCTATAGTCTGGTCTATAGTCTAGTCCATAGTCTAGTCTATAGTCTAGTCTATAGTCTAGTCTATAGTCTAGTCTATAGTCTAGCCCATAGTCTAGTCTATAGTCTAGTCTATTGTCTAGTCCATAGTCTAGTCTATAGTCTAGTCTATAGTCTAGTCTATAGTTTAGTCTATAGTCTAGTCTATAGTCTAGTCTATAGTCTAGTCTATAGTCTAGTCTATAGTCTAGTCTATAGTCTAGTCTATAGTCTAGTCTATAGTCTAGTCTATAGTCTAGTCTATAGTCTAGTCTATAGTCTAGTCTATAGTCTAGTCTATAGTCTAGTCTATAGTCTCGTCTATAGTCTAGTCTATAGTCCAGTATATACTCTAGTCTTTAACTAGTCTATAGTCTAGTCTATAGTCTAGACTACAGTCTAATCTATAGTCTAGTCTATAGTCTACTCTATAGTCTAGTCTACAGTCTAGTCTATATTCCAGTCTATAGTCTAGTTTAAAGTCTAGTATATAGTCTGGTATATAGTCTAGTTTATAGTCCAGTTTTGAGGTTATTTCACACAATATAGTTTTGTACCGAAACATTTACAAATTGCAATATTTTATTTGGAATTACATTTTAGTAAACATTAAATGGAACGCCCAAAGTTAAGTTACAGTTTGGCTGATTACCAAATTAAAAAAATAGAAAAAAAAATACAATATTTCAAGATGAATCATTAAAGAAATGTTTTTTAATTGTTTAGATTAATAAAGAAGAAAAATGAGCGATCCCCCGTTTAATATTAAAACAGAGGAAGAAAAACTCAAAACCCTTAACAAAATCCCCTAACACATCATTTGTGGTTTATTAAAGAATAGAAATTGTATATAAAAAGCAGTTTAAACTATTAATTATTAACAGTTCATCTACAAAGCCGCACAACAATAACGCGTCAGTAGCAATAAACATTTGTTTAAACAAATAAATTAATATTTTTAATATTTTTAAACAACAACAATGAATTTTAATAAAATATTCGTTTTCTTTGCTTTGATTTTGTGTGCTTTTGTGGCTCAAAGTCAAGGTAGTTGGTTGAGTAAGATTGGCAAGAAAATTGTAAGTTTTTGTTATAAAATAAAATAATTTAAAAAAGCACAATTTTATTAACAAATTAATTTTATTTTTTACTTAAAGGAACGTGTTGGTCAACATACTCGTGATGCTACCATCCAAACTATTGGTGTTGCCCAACAGGCAGCTAATGTAGCTGCAACTTTAAAGGGTTGATTTAATAAAACAATTAATTGGTCGAAGTTGTCAAGTATTATGGATTATAAATAAGTAATTTATATTATTTATTAAAGCAAACGTAAATATTTAAACTGACTGATATTAATTTAAAGAAATTTATAATTATGTTATAAAAAAATGGAGTAGAATTTTAAGCCACAAGGGCTTGAATTTGTAAAATTAAAAAATATAAAAAATAATAATATAAAATATTTATAAAAAATATGTGTTGTTTTCAACTTCAGAAATTTAAAACAAGTTAGTGTGCTATATTCGGCTGTGCTGAATCTTAAATACCCTCCACCAGCAAGCATCATTTTATTAAAACACATTTAAATATCTAATTTATAGATAATTCGACAGTGAGGTAAATAACATTTATATGGGAAGCTAATTTTGATTAGGTCCAAAAAAGGTGAGTTTCAGATGTGGACCTCGTACGGGTGCTATGACTTATCATCGGCCCGATCTTGCCGATGCCAAAATATTTAGGAAAATATTTTTAATAAACGAAATTCGTTAAGTGATCGTGAAAGATGTTGATGACTTTATATAGGATCTATGAACAATAATAGAGCAGTTTTATACTTTTATATTTTTTTTTTCATTCGAGTCATTTATGACTCTTCTGCACGATAAAAATGATCATATATGCGCTCATTTTCTGATCATAAATGATACATTCGTCCGGATAAAATGGTACCCTACCGCTTCGAAAAGTAGAAAAACCTGGTTCACACTAGGAAACTTTTTTGGAAAACTTTTGATTTTTGTTTGTGAGAGAAAGAGAATGAAATATCAATCTCTTTCTCTCACACACAAAATTAAAAGTTTCTCAACATAAGTTTCCTAGTGTGAACCAGGTCTTATAAACCCCACTTATAATCAATTATGACTTTTTAAATCTCTTTTGAGTCACTACAAACTAAATTTATAAACAATCATATTTCAAACGACTGGATGACCTATTTATGATTGGTATACATTTTATTATTGTTTTTTTTTCAAATAAATCAGATTTTAAACATTAATTGAAATTATTTAGACTTAGTTTAGTGATTATTCACCCAACTATCATCCGTAAAAGATCATTAAGCATATAAAATTATTATAATTAAAGCATAATATAATTTCAATATCCTTGACAGTAAATCGACTTTATAAATATCAGACAAATTCAAATACTTATACATTTAATATTATAAACAAAATGAGAATTATATCAACACATTTTAGGCTACACAAAATGTTCTTCCAAAAGAGTCTTTTCTGTACCCCATTTCTAATAAGTTTCGATTCATTTTTGAATTGTTTTTGAGACATTTTTAAGTTTAAGTGTTGCTATTTCATTACAAACAAAAACAATAACATTTTAGATCTTCCAACTTCATGAAATATGACTACAAAATAAGTTTTTAAAACCATCATATTTTAAACACCTGGATGATAAATTTATGATTGCTATACACTTTGTTTTGTTTGTTTTTCAAATATTCTGATTTCAATCATATATCGGGATCATTTTCGAGTCATTTTTTAAGCGCTCAACTTATTAATCACTTTTAGGTCATCAAAAGGAGTCATAACTGACTCAGTTTACTGATTAATCATCCAACAATCGTCCACCGTAGCTAAGTACACCGAACATACGTCATATCGAAATTTTTCCAGATATTATATTATTTAATAATGAATTATGTTTTATTAAGTGATTTTTAGACGTGAACCTTGTATGGGAGCTAAAAATAATTTTATATAATTAGTTATATAAACGAAATACGTATTTATTTATTTTAGTAATTTTCGAAAATGTTCCTTATAAGGAAATTGTGAACTATTATAGTGTAATCCGGAAAAAATCGACAGAAAGATTTATACGTACAGCAAACATATTTGAGTCGCATTTATACCTACAGCTTTATTATTCAACTAAAAACATATATGCGTTTAATTGATTTTTGGAAGTGGACATTATAAGGGTTCTATAAATCGACTTTCGAATAATCGAACAATCGACCTTTGTCGAAAAAAGTCGAAGTCGACTATTTTGTTCCAAAAAAGTCGATAACTCGACTATCGTCTGTGAAAAAAGTTGAAAAGTCGACATTGTTAATAAAAGTCGAAAAAAGTCGAAAATAGTCGAAAAAGTCGGAAAAAGTCGAAAAAAGTCGAAAAGTCGAAAAAGGTCAAAAAGTCGAAAAAAGTCGGTAAAAGTCGAAAAAAGTAAAAAAAATCGAAAAATTCGAAAAGTCAAAAAAGGTCGATAAGTCGAAAAATCGTAAAAAGTCGAAAAGTCGACTATTTATAAAATATAGTCGAAAAGTCGACTTTTCGTTTCAACTATAGAACCCTAGACCTTATATGTCCAATAATCGAACGTTCCAGAAAAAAATTTGGTAGAATGATTTACATCGACACAAAAATTATTCAAGTCGAATTTTATCCATATACATATGTTTATAATTCAATGAAATATTTGCTTGTATTTGTATTTGGAAGCGGACCTTATATGGAAGCCATGACCAACTACGGCCCCATCCGGAAAAAATTGTGTGATTCATATATAAACAAAACGTTTTTGTGTCTAATTTAATTACAATAATTAAATAATCAATGAATTATGTGCGTTTAAATGATTTTCGAAAGTTTGCTATGACCAATTGTGGATCAATATAAATCGATCCAAAACTAACTTAATTTAAATCAAAATATAAAAATGTTTGTATTGAAAACATTATAAACATAAATATATATTTATATTTCTTAATAAAATCAAAGAAATATGGCAATATATAATTATTTAAATGTTAATTAATTTAAATTAAAATGATTTATTAATTTAACATTAATTAAACAAATATTTCTTAATTTCACACATACTTTTTGTAACGTGTACACTCATCTCTAGCACTCGTTACACGCACAAAAATACAACCCTGTGAACTACTGCAGCCAACTTCCGAACGAATGAAAAACGAGCGAGTAAAGGAAATTACTGTTCAGTGGGTCTATTTTACTTCCTTTTCTGTCAAAATAATTGACCAAGGTTGGTGTATTTTTTGTGATAAGTTTTTAAAAAAGTGAAAAAATTACGATTATTTTCCATTCAAATGTAGAAATGTGTATGAAAAATTATGACTAAAAGAATGAATATAAAATGTAAATGAAATTTGAGTGTGTACGTTAAGAAAAACAGCAAGATGTTAAACGATTAGAAAAAAAGAAAAATGTCAGCGACCGGCTGGGGAAAGAAAAGCTAAAAAGTGTTTACGTTTGTGTTGATAAATTAAAAAACCAAAAGATGGAAAATAAAAGTGATTTTTTAAGTAAAAAGAAAATGTTTAAGGAAGTTTCAACTAATATAATGTGTTTGTGTGTTTTTTTATGAAATTTTTAGATGATTGGCTCCAAGATTATTAAGCCTGGTGGTGCTGAGCCCGATGATTTTGAGAAATCCATTGCTCAAGCTCTCTTGGAGTTGGAGGCCAACAGTGACCTCAAGCCCTACTTGAGAGATTTGCACATTACACGTGCCCGTGAAATTGAATTCGGCAACAAGAAGGTAGGTGTTGCTGTTTTCTTTATAATTTTGTGAGAAAGTTTTATAATGAGATTTTTTTTTGCGTGATATAGGCTGTCATCATCTATGTGCCCATTCCCCAACAAAAGACCTTCCAAAAGATTCAAATCATTTTGGTTCGTGAATTGGAGAAGAAATTCTCTGGCAAACATGTCGTTGTTGTTGGCGAACGTAAAATTTTGCCCAAACCCACCCGCAAGGCCAGAAACCCCTTGAAACAAAAGCGTCCACGTTCCCGCACCTTGACCGCTGTCTACGATGCCATCTTGGAAGATTTAGTCTTCCCTGCTGAAATCGTTGGCAAGCGTATCCGCGTCAAGTTGGATGGTTCTCAATTGATCAAGGTTCATTTGGACAAGAATCAACAAACCACCATTGAACACAAAGTAAGTTGTTTGTGACGAGATTGTTTAAAATTATTAGTGGGAGGGGTTATTTTTTTATGGATTTTAATTGTTGTTGGTGGGGAGACAAGTGAAAATGAAGAAGTGTTTGTTGTTGTTGTTTTTTTTTATAATACTTGTATGTGTGCTTAATTAGAAATATTGTGAAAATTTTAAAATGTTTGTGGTAAAGTTTGACCAGAAAACAAATGCGGAATTTATTCTGAAATAACCAAGTTTTAGAAAGGTTACTAAAAAGAGCCACTCCAGGTTCATGATGTCGCCATTCTATAAAACTTTGATGTTATTCTAATTGTTTTAAAGAAATTTCAATTTCCAAACAACACACTTCTTCATTAGATTCTTGTAAAATATAGCTATTTTATTTAAATAATTTCTAAAGTATAATGTCCTTGTGTTATTTGCTGATTGTATTTATAACCAAGATCAGTGATTGTCAAAAAGGACAAATATTAAATATTACAGCCAATGTCTCGTTATTGTTTAAAAATGCTTGTATAAATGGCCTTTAAACATTTCCATACGTTGGTTACATTTCTATGTCATAAATTATTAAGTATAAAGAAATATATTTAAAAGGAACTTAAAGTATTGGAATATTTTAAATTATCGTCCTTGTGTTAATTGCTGAATTATGACCACTAGTCACAGTGATCGTCAAAAAGGACAAATAGTAAAATTTACAAGAAATATTTTTACTTAAAAAAAAAATTACAAATTATTTTTCTAAATTTGTAAAAAATATAAAAAAGTATTTCTACAAAACGACAAAAAGGATAATTTATACAATTAAGGAATAAAGTTTAAAAGAATGAAATCTATTTAGAGTTAAATCACAATACGGCGGAAAATATTTGAATGTTTTTTCGGTAAATAATTAAAAAAATGTTTGAAATTATTAAACCTCTTCATATGTAGAGTATATTTCATTTATAAACTATGAAGTTTGAAGAAATATGTATATTGAAAAAGAACTTTCTGTTAAAGTTTTATAATTAATATCGTCCTTGTGTTAATTGCTGAATTATGACCACTAGTCACAGTGATCGTCAAAAAGGACAAAGAGTAACATTTACAAGAAATATTTTTACTTAAAAAAGTTACAAGCTAATATTCTAAATTTGTAATAAATATAAAAAAGTATTTCTACAAAACGACAAAGAAGATAAATTTATACTATATAATAATTAAGTTTTAAAGAATGAATTTTATTTAAAGTGAATTCAACTTAATAGTTGCGGCTGAAAACATTGAATGTTTCATTCATTCATTAAACTCATACTTTAACAGACTAGAACACTAAACTATCGGATGTCATTCTCTTCTAAAAATCGACTTTTTAATTAAGGTCCTGTTTCTCTAAATGCGAACAAACATTTCTCTATCATTTTATATTGAAAACAATATCAAATGAAGAAAATACTTGATCGTTATCATTAAGAGGAACAAAGCCTTAAGAAAGTCTTTAACGAAATGAAGATAATTCTTAAAAGGTTTATATTGAAAGTACCTATTTGGAATTTGTTCTTTTGTCAAAAATCTTAAAATCTTATTATTATTTTTAAATTGTATTACGTTCTTGTGTTATTTGTTGATTGTGTTTTTTATAAAAATCAATGATTGTCAAAAAGAACGTAAATTAAACTAAAACAACAACTCGTTATTATTGAATCTGAAATTTTAAGATTAAATATATTCCATTTGTTGCTTACAATTGAATTAAAACCTAATAAAGAGGATTTTGCTAAGTTTCTGTTTACAAAGAGCAAAATTTGCTGTCAAAACTTTTGGGTTTAAGAGCAAGAGGGATAGAAAGAAGAAAGTTTAACAATTAACTTTTACCTCTGTGCCAAAAACTCAAACAATTTAGTGATAAATGTTGTTCTGTGTAAACTAATAACATAGTTCTAGAACTCTAGAGCTTTAAAAACGTACTAAATTTGTCAGATAAGTTAGACCTGGTCCACACTAGGAAACTTTTGTTGAGAAACTTTTTCTTAATTCTCTTTTGAAGTTTTCTTAATGTCCACATATAGAAACTTTTGTTTCAGAAACTACGTGTTAATTGCATTGATTTGTTGTACTAATGAGAAGAAACAAACAAAACAAAACAAGTTTCCGAGTTAGAGAAACTCAGAACCGCGAGAGAGATGAATGATATTATTCACTTTCTCTCTTACGCAAAATCAAAAGTTTCCTAGTGTGTACCGGCACTTGCTACTTTTCTAGTTTTATCGTTATTAAAAGAAGCAGTGAAATTATCTTCATTTTCAAAATCGAATAACAATATTCCAAAGACCGCTTATTTGCCTCCCATACGTGATGTTTTTTTAACCTGTTAGCGTGATGGGACTTCCTACAAAGCGGCAGATTAAAAAACTTGAGAAATTTAACTACAAATTTTTTGCCAATAACAAAAAAATTTCTATTTCCTAAGTTGATAAATAAAAGAATTATAAAAAAATTCCTTTTTTAAATGTAAAACTTTGGTTCCTTTTAAAAAAAAATTTCTACCGTTCTTGTGTTTTTTGTTGATTGTTATTTTCAAAATCAATGATTGTCAAAAAGAACGTACATTAAACTTTAAAACAACGACTCGTTATAATTTATTCTCACTTTTAAATAAGAATAAATATATTCCATTTGTTGCTTACATGCTATAAACTATAACCAAAAAACTATGGTACAAACTAAACACCGCCTATTTGCCTCCCATACGTGATGTTTTTCAACTTGTTAGCGTGATGGGACTTCCTACGTAAGCGGTAGATTAAAAAACTTTAAAAATTAACTATATTTTACTTGAAAACTCAAAAGTAATTTATAGTTTTAAAGTTAATAAATATTTAAATAATTTATTATTAATTTAAGTAATTAAATTTATTTTAATTATCTTTATTAATTTTATGTTTTTCTTTTAATTTTTCTTTTTTAGGTGGACACCTTCACCTCGGTCTACAAGAAACTTACCGGTCGTGATGTCACTTTTGAATTCCCCGATAACTATTTGACCATGTAAATTGTGAAAAATAAATGTTATTTTTTATATAGTGAAAATGTTGTTCAACACTATTTGTCGCTTGTTTTTTAAAAATACCAAAAAACTGGGGCATCATTTTAAAAGAATGCAAAGAAAGGAAGTATTTTGTAAATTTCTTTTACAAAAAAATTTCTGAAATTCAGAAATAGATTTTTACAAAACTAAAACAACAACAAAAATAAACTTTTACAACGTAAAATTGTAAAATAAATTTGGTTTTATTTAATTTTTATTTATCTATCTAAATTTTAAGTTTAAATTGGTCCGGAAAAATTTAGCAATTTTTGAGGTGTTTTAGAAATATACTAAATGAAAGTAAAAAAACTAATTTATAAAAGCTATCTATATATAAAAATGAATGTGTGTTTGTATGTTTGTTTGGACTTTATAGACTGCTAAATGGCTGGACCGATTTTCCTGAAATTTTCTCAGTGTCATCCTGTGTATGTGGAAGGACCTATAGGCTACTTTAGTATGGACAAATTTAACATCCATAAAATATTTTTGGAAAAAATGGGCAGAATGGCTTTAGGGGTGTGGCACTTCCATATGAAGAAATTATTATCTGAGAAAATATAACAAATAGAGTCCTCAAATTTTGTCAGGTGGACTAGAAGTAGGGGGCGTGCACCTCCCATATGAATTAAATACAAAATTCGCTTATCTGGAAAACTGTTGGAGTTAGAATCTTAAAAGTTTGCACGAAGAACATTAACATCCATGTAAACATTTTGTGTAATAAATTGGCGGATTACCAATGGGGGCGTTGCACCCCCATATGAAAAAAAATCATTCATCTGAGAAACTAATAGAACTATCATCTTCAAATTTTTTGCACGAAGAACTTTAATATTCATCTGAAAATTTTGTGTGAAAAGGACGGACTTTCAATGAATTAAATACAAAATTTCATTTTTCTGGGAATCATCTGAACATATTGGAGGAAAAAGAGAGGACTTTCATTTAAGGGGCCTAAGAGACCCCATATGAATTAAATAGAAAAATTCATATATCTTAGAAACTATTACAGCCAGAATCTTCAAATTTTATATGAAAAATTCTGAGATTCATTTGAACATTTAGAAAATAACGGGAGGACTTTCAATGGGGGCTCGGCAACTGCCATATGAATTAAATACAAAATTTCGTTTATCTGGTAATCTAATAGAACTAGATTCTTCAAATTTTCAAAACCTTAATATTCATCTGAACATTTTGGAGAAAAAGGGCGGACTTTCATCTGAGGGGCTTGGAGTCCCCATATGAATTAAATAGAACAATTTGTATATTTGAGAAACTATTAGAGCTATAAAATTTAAATTTTACATGAAGAACACTCATGTGAACATTTCGAGAAAATTGGGCGGACTTTGCATCTCCAATATGAATTAAATACAAAATTTTGTATATCTTGGATATATGTAGATATTATTTTGTATTTAACTGAAATATTGGCAATGTCAATAGTTTCAAGGTATCTGTTGAAGGAGCATAAGTGATTCAAAACAAATTTTATAATATTTTCGTAGAAGCAATATTTTTTGCTTAAAACTTATTATTTGAAATAGATTGTTTCAGTAAAATATTAAAATTTCTGACTTACCAATAACTGCAAATGTAATAAAGTTTTGAAGAAATTTACCTGAAATAATAAAGGAAAAATTAGTAAATTTTAATATACATATACATATTTCAAATAAAAGTTTAGAGGGTTATTTTTTAAATATATTAACTTAAATTTTCTAAAATGTTTGAAATGTTGAAATAAAAGGGAATTTGAAGTTTTCGTTAGTTAGAGCCATTTGTATTTTACTGTCTAGTCGATAGTCTACTCTATTGTCGAATCGATAGTCTAGTACATTATTTGAACCTAGTCGAAAAAAATAATAAGTTATTTACACTAAAAGTAATTAGTTATGCCCTGCACCTCTATAATGCGGAGGGGCTTATGAGTTTGTGTTGATGATATTGATCCTACACCCACCTTAAAGTATAGCAATCATCTCAGAATTACTTTCTGAGCAGTCAACATGTTGCAATTTTCAAGATAAGGACGAACGTTATTGAAAATGGTTGAAATCGTTTCATTATTTTGTTTAGTTTTTGGGCTCAAAGTTAGATTGAATGATCTATTATGTCAAAATCAGCAAAACTTAGTTTTAGAGATCTTTAAATGGCACTACCGATTTTTGTAATAATCGGGCCTCATTTTACTCTCTCTCTCTCCCATACAAACTCCCTATATTTTTAACATACTAACTGGTGTAGGGTATTATATGGTCGTCCTTGCTCGAGTACAACACATTACATACAACCCCCTTCAGCTGCTGAACTTTTTGCTGCAGACGCGTTACAAACTACAGTACATAATTTGTGAAATGGAAATAATCATTCAAGTTACTTTATAATCCTTAAAGCTTAAGTTTCCTGATAAACTGGGAATATTGTCAAAAAAAAGTAAAGACAGAAGATCTAGCCCGAAATGCACAATACATTAATAATAAGCCCGTAAGAGTAAGAATAAACTAACAATGAATTGGCCAGAAGATGACCTAGGTCCTTGAAAGAATCACTGATCTATAAGAGTTTTTACTGGTTAATGGGATAACAGCCTATCATAATATAGTTTTTTTTTTGGGGGGGGGGGGTGTTTATATAGGGAACCATTTTATCTAACTTTGTCTAAAATAAAGTGCTTAAAGCTTAAATTATTCTACAAGTGGATACCATAATGAAGACTGTAAGCTGATGCATACCACTTACTTTATTGCACAATTTTTATTCATCCATCACTTATGCTGGATCACAATACCTATATAATTCTTTATATAAATATGTAGATATGTAACAAAAAAAGAACTTTTCTATAAATTTGTAAAAACAAGAAATTCCCAGCAAAAACTCGGTAATGGGTAGTACTTTCCTAACCACTTACTTTTCAATGACTACTACTTCCCGTCTGCATTACTTAGAAGTACTTTAGTAATGACTTTCATCTAATCTGATATAGAAGTACTTTATTTTCGGCTTTGTAATTTTGTTTGCACATTTTATTCAATTGCGTCTTAGAAATTGTGTTTCACAAAAAAGAAAACAAAATTAGTTTTGTATGTGAAAACCATTATTTGACGCGCAATAAAATAGCTAAGCATTGGTGCAGTGAGTAGAACATTTGACTGACAAACCGAAGTCCCTGGTTCGTATTCTAGCTGGCTCTTTTTATTATTAAAAATAAAACAACTTACTCAACAACTGTTTTGTAAGACAAATTGCAAGTACTTCTTTAACTCCCTATTTGTAAGCGAGCGTAGAAGTACTTGCCTCCAATGACATCACCGTGTTAAAATAATGACTCTAAATGCTAATGAAGAAGTAGTGCAAATAGGTTTTTTTAGCTTTTTAACTCATTACTTTTCAATGTAAGTTTTTCCTGGGTTATTTTTGCTTTTATCAATACACAAACTTGGCTTTCGCGCTTTTTTTGCACAAAATCCTCATTGACATAAAAACACTTGAAACAAAACAAAAAACACATTAACCGATATACAACCAAATATATTCTATAACTTTTTACACATTTATTAACACTTTTCATCGTTTTGTGAGGGAAACTTTAACTTTTCGAGTTTAATTAATTAACACAGCAAAGAGCACTAATTTTGTTTTATCTCTTAATATCACTGATTTTCAAACTAACATTTTTTATGGTTTAAAAACTACTGTTAAAAATATCAAAAAGAAGTTTTAAAACTACTGCAACAAATTGGTTAGCAAAGTACTGTTGAAGGAAGTGCAAAAGAAAACGTTTATGTTCTTTAATTTAATTATTATTTATATTGTTAAAATATTCATTTTTTTCAATTTAATTCCGGATATCGTTATCGAATATTTTTATATAAATTTTCATTGTTATCGTAATTTTGAAATGTTATTTTTAAGATTTGTGAACGTTATTTTTATTTAATTTCAAACATAACAATTCGGAAGCAGAGTTGTAGTTAGGCACGATACAGTTTGAAAAGCTTTGTATATTAACATGCTGCAGATATTCTCAAACTGCAAAAACAAAGGTTATTTTTCATGGATGTACAATTTAGTGGTTTCTTTTTACAAACAAAAAAAAAAAAAAAACAATAAAGATGGAATTCAGCAAAAATAAAACGAAGTACTTCCAAAAGAATACCATTTGTCACCACTTCAAAATAGCACTAAGTGAATTTGTTTACCTTCTACGGAAGTAATGTTTATTAACTACCAAAGAAGCGAAAAGAATCCAATTTTGTTTAAAATTAAAGGTATATTTATTTGTATTGAAATTTTTTGAATTAAACCCATTTTATTTTGAAGTTGATTTATAAATGCAAGTAATTTATTTATTTATATTAATATATTAATATAAATAAATAATATATTATTTAAATTAAATTAGTTGTATTCTATAATACTACAGTTTACTTCATAATAATTTCAAAAAAAAAAAGAACATATGACAAGCCTGTGTTAAAGTCATCACTTCTTCAGGACTTTTTCAGTACTTCCATGAAGTAATATCTACTTCTCTTTCGCTTTTTTGGAAGTTCTTTTTTTCTTGCTGGGAAGTACACACCACGCGTTATAAGCTTTTGTCAAAAAAAGTTAAAATAGTGTATTTTCATTTAACAAGTTTGTAACGTGGCTGCCGCGAAAACTTCAGCCACTTTCAACTTTTGACACGTCGGCAGATGATCAGGGTTGTCATTTGTTTTGTTTAGAAGAGAAATATACTAATATGAAATAAATTTAACCAACAATGAAAATATATTAAATATTTCAACAAAAACATAAAACAGTGTTAAAAAAACATTAAAAGAAAGATGAGAATGACGCGTGGTGTGTAACTTGCAGCTTTAAAAGCTCGAAAAGTTTGAAAAGCGTAAAACGAGTGTCGTTCTACACAAGAACCTATATTGCAAATAATCATATACGCAGATATACTGGTTACTAGAAATGGTTTCGAATGTAATACATGAGTTCCATTGAATTAATATAGTACCCAATGCATAACTGGTATCAAATAAAATATTCCTTGAAAAATTCTAATTATTACACAATGATTAAGAATTCTAGTTTTAGAAGTAAAGGCGAATTTACTTCGTCTATGAAAATTGTTAAAGAATCGGATAAGGCTTTGGAAAACTTGTTATATTAAAACTAATTTGCAAAGTTTTTTTTACTGCGATATTTTTTCTATTTGTTTCTTATAAACGATTAATCATTAAAAAATTGTTATAAATATGGTTTATTAGTTGTATTCTATTTTCTTAATCAATAAATCTTTAATTATCTTGCTAGAGGAACATCATTAATCCATACGAATGGAATGTTAGTGGTTGAATGTTCTGAATTTTTTGATGTTGTAATTTCAATAAATTCCTTATCATTTTCAATATCCGTTGGTTTTATAGTTGTTTGCTTAATTTTTCTGGCCTGATCAGAGATAAAATTTTTTAGATTTTTGTTCTTAAAAATTTTAAAAGGTGTTGTTACGTTTTTCTTATTTTCGATATCAGTATTTGTTTTGGGCTTTAAAGTTGTTGATTTAACATCAGTATTATTATCATTTATACTTTGTGAAATTTGTCTAGCCTGCTCTGAAATAATATTTGTGAGATTTTTATTATTAAAAATCTTAAAATTTGTAACTTTTTCCTGTTCAGTGCCATTATCAGATTTGACATTTAGTGTTGTATTACTATTTTTAATATCTTTTTCGGGCACAATTTTTGTATTTAATTTGATTGCGGACTGGGTCGAATTATTTATATCTATTAATTTTGTAGTTGTATGTACAATTTTTCTAGCCTGATCTGAGATAAAATTTGTTATATTTTTGTTCTTAAAAAGTTTAAAAGTTGTAATATTTTCCTGTTCAGTGCCATTATCAGATTTGACATTTGTTGTTGTATTACTATTTTTAATATCTTTTTCGGTCACAGTTTTTGTATTTGGTTTGGTTGGGGACTGGGTCGAATTATTTATATTTGTTGGTTTTGTAGTTGTATGCACAATTTTTCTAGCCTGATTTGAGATAAAATTTGTAAGATTTTTGTTCTTAAACATTTTAAAAGTTGTAACTTTTTCCTGTTCAGTGCCATTATCAGATCTGACAGTTGTTGGCATTGTATTACTATTCTTAATATCTTTTTTGGGTTTGATTGCGGACTGGGTCGAATTATTTATATTTGTTGGTTTTGTAGTTGTATGCACAATTTTTCTAGCCTGATCGGAGATCAAATTTGTTACATGTTTCTTCATATTTTCAATATCTTTTTCGGGCACAATATTTGTATTTGTATTTGTTTGGATTGAGGTTGGGGTCTTGCTATCAATATCTGTTGTTTTTGTAGTTGTATCCAGAATTTTTCTAGCCCGATCTAAGAGAAAATTTGTTAGATTTTTATTCTTAAAAATTTTAAAAGTTGTAATTTTTTCCTGTTCAGTGTCATTATTAGATTTCACATTTGGCGTTATATTACTATTTTTAATATCATTTTCGGGCACAATTTTTGTATTTGTTTGGATTGAGGTTGGGGTTGTGCTATCAATATCTGTTGGTTTTTTAGTTGTATGCATTCTTTTTCTAGACTGATCTGAGATAATATTTAATAGATTTTTATTTTTAAAAACTCTAAAAAGTATTGCGTATTTCTTTTTTCCGTTGTCACTTTTTGTTTTGGGCTTTAGACTGGTTGAGTTAACATTGCTATTATTTTCATTTATCCTTTGAGAAATTTTTCTCGCCTGCTCTGAGATAATATTTGTTAGATTTTTGTTTTTAAAAATCTTAAAAGATGTTCTCATTTTCTTTACTGTATCATTATCGGTTTTGGCATTTGAGGTTGAATTTTCTATTATTTTTCTAGCCTCTTCCAAAACAACATTTATCAGATTTTTGTTCTTAAAAATATTAAAATATTTTTTCTTTTTCATCTCATTGACATTATTGTCTTGTTTATTATTTATAAAATCCTTCTCGATATCATTAACGGTATTGGTGTCTTCACTTGAATTGCCAATAGTTTTCGTAACTTGTTCTGAGACAAAATGTGCCATGTCTTTAAAAATCTGAAATGATTTTTTCTTATTCTTCTCAGTATTATTATGTGAATTATTTTTAGAAATTGGATAATTGTTCAAAACCTTCTCAGATCCATTGGTGACATTTCTGTGGGTTGTGAAGTTTGTTTCAAGTTGTTTATAGATGGAATTTTGAAGAATTTTATTAGCTTGTTCTGTGATAATCTTTGTCAGATTTTTGTTTTGTAAAATGTTCACTAAAGTTGTATTTTTCTTTAAAGTATTAATATTTGAACCAATCTCTGGTGGTTTATTACTAGTAGTTACTGGGGTAAAGTTTTTACATTGGTGGGCTTGTGTATATATATGTACGTAGTTATGATTTGAAAAATGTTGATGAGTTATAGAATTTTCACCTGAAAATATTAAATATTTATACACATACATTTTAAATGTGATTAGAAAATTCTTACCCTGGCGATTATTATATATAAAATATTTATCACGAAATGGATGTACCGACACATTTGTTGATGTGGTTTTGGTTTCCAATTTTGTATGCGCTTTTATGTGAGTTTTGCTATTCGAATAAATCGTGTTAGTATTGAAATGATTTGAATTAACTATACTCTTTTGAGAGTTAATGGTTTTTCTAACATATCTATCTGTTTTTATATATCCCGTAGAGTTGTGAGAAGGGTGTGCTTGAGTATATATATGTACGATATTATGATGTAAAGAATGATGATGTTCAATTTTACTTTCTCCTAAAAATATAAATATGTATGTAAGTATCTATAGATACATCTTATAAAATAATGTACTTACCATTGTGGATATTATAAAGAAAATTATCATCTTTAAAGGGATGTGCTGTAAGACTATAATGAATCTGGTTTGCGACAGAGGTTTTAGTTTCTAATTTCGTATGGGTTTTTAAATGCGTTGCTTGGCCGTTATGAGACGACGACTGTATATTCAAAGTTGAAGTATGTGATTGCATTTTAGAATTTGAAGTTCCAGTATGCAAGGTTTCAGCATTGTTCTGAATAGTATTTGGACCAGATGTTGAAGTAAAACGAATTGTTCCTAAAGACAAAGTTTTTGCGTAATGATTGACATTTGGTATGCTGTATGTAGATTTGGACATTATGTTGGGAGTATATATTGGATTTGTATACGATTTTATAACCCTATAGTTAGGAGTGTTATGATTTAGCATTTTGTCATGGTAACACTAAAATATGAAATTTGTTTTTAAAAATAATTTATTAGAAAAAAAGAATTAGGATTGCACCGAATCTAATAAACCCTTCCTCACAGTGGAAAGAAAAAAGAAATTTTCCAAAAAAACGAAAAAAAAAAGTAGAATTTACTCCATGATTGTACTGAAATATATCTGAAGAAGTGATGATTTTAACACAGGCTTGTCTTTTTTATTTGATTCCAAATTCACTACATCTGAAGTCATTCTTAGGAAGTGAATTTGTTGCATTATAGAATACAACTAATTTGACCTAAATACATGCATTTAATTTCAAACAAAATTGGATTACTTTCGCTTCTTTGGTAGTCAATAAACACCACTTCCACAGAAGGTAAAAAAATTCACTTAGTACTACTTTTGAAGTGGTGATAAATGTTATTCTTTTGAAAGGAGGGTATTTAGATTCGCCATAGCCAAACATAGAGTACTTGGACTTGTATTACTTACTGTATTACAACTGCTTCCTGTTCCATGAACACTTTTACTACAAAAATTTAATAGAACTACAAGTGGTATTGTTAAAACTTTAAAGTCCTTAAATACTATCATTATGATAATATTTGCTATAAACTACTGCTAATTTTATTCAGTTAACTTGACTAACTGATTATTCCACTTTCAATTTGTTTCAATTACAAATAAATAATTTCATAATTTTATTTATATTAAATGCGTTCATAATAAAAAATAGTAATTTTTTTGTGGTTAATCTAACGGCCGCAAATGTTTCTTTTATAGTGAAAGGAAAATTAAATTTGGAATCATATTCCGTAAG
This sequence comes from Lucilia cuprina, assembly GCF_022045245.1. Classification (NCBI taxonomy): domain Eukaryota; kingdom Metazoa; phylum Arthropoda; class Insecta; order Diptera; family Calliphoridae; genus Lucilia; species Lucilia cuprina. The sequence continues at coordinate 38,953,053 of NC_060952.1, forward strand.
GTTGTAATCGCTAGAAATCGGTTTATTATTATAAATTCTGTAGAATTTATTCCATAATTAAACAAGCTTAAATATAATCCTTCGAAAATAATTGAAAGCTCCTTACTCTTATATTCATATTGATATTGCAGCAAATTGATAAGCATTATGACAATATTTATTATGTACTTTGTAAATTGTTGAACATGTACTGTTTAATAGACTAGTTCATAGATAGTTCAATAGACCATTCCATATACTAGTAAATATATTATTTAATAACTAATTGTATAGGTTAATAGACTAGTCCACAGACAGTTAAATCAAATAGTTTATAGACTAGTCCATTGACTAGCCAGTAGAGTAGGCAATAGGTTAGTCCATTTACTAGTCAATGGACTCCACAATAGGTTAAGGCATTGACTATTCAGTATACAAGTTCTGCTCTGAAAGTTATTAGTCTTATGGCTAGTAAATGGATTTCTCTATGATATATTTTGACAATTTGAATTGATTATCTATGTCTGATTGTGGTGAGTATAAACAAGTTGTGAACCCATCCATACTTCCAATATATTTTGTTCTCTTTATATTAACAAAATATTAACAAAATCCAAAATATATCTATGCTTTCGTTGAAGTTTTAGGTAAAATTTAGGATTTAAAACTTTGTATACCCTACACCAACATAGTGATGAGGATATTATGATTTTGCACTGCTGTTTATATTGCACATAAATATTAAAAATACACCATTTTATACCGATAAATTCAGAATCACTTTATGAGTCGATTAAGACATATCCGGTACAATTACACGACTATCTTACGTGTTATTTGGCTCGATAACTTAGCCTATTGAAAATGTTTCGAATCGGCTCATTACCTCATCAAAATTTTTTTGGTTTTATATAAGCAATAATCAGTCCTCATGTGAACCTAGCCCCTATACGAGCTCCTCTTTAGAAAATGTATTGAATATGCTATGCATAACATAACAAAATACTTAAAAATTAAATACCGCCTCTAATTTTTATGAGGATCGGCCCATATTTGACCCTATCACCCATATAAAGCATTCTTTACAGAATTTGTTTTTTTATCCAAAAATCTATTTATATTATTTATTTATCTTTCCGATACGTAGAATAAAGCAATCTGATACATAAGTATTTAAAAGTATTCTGGAGACAATCGTTAATGGATTGCTTATGATATAGCTGTGGATTTAAATTTTTATTGATAAATGAAAAAACTGTAATTTTAATAACCCTTGAGTGGTTGATGTCATTATTGCGGGACTAGTATTTAGTGAGGTCTTTAAATTTTTTTACAGTTATTGTAGATTTATTATGGTAGATGTTTTATTACTACTCTTGTTCTTGGCGTACATTCATATCGAAATTGTGTAAAGCTAAAAGTTTTACAATCTATCATTATTTACTAATAAAACAAAATTATTTCTCTAAATATTTTACTCAACGAGAACTGCTTCTTTTAAGACGCACAGTTTTAGAGTAATTACTGCCCACAAAAATATTAAAGCCAACTGGATGATCAATGATCATTACTTGATCTTTGGGAGAAATCGCTTTAGATGATTTCTGTCAGAAAATTACAAAAAGATGTTGACACTTGAAAAAAATACATATGTTTGACATTGTACATACTTGATGTGACGATTGAGGTAATATTTCACCCAAACTTTTGTCAGAAATTTGTAGTATAAATATCATCAGCAGTGCAATCATTTTAATTTCCTTAAATACTGTCATTTTAATGATATTTTTACTCAATAGCACTATTTCCTTTGAGTTAACTTCAGCAACTGATTCCAATTTAGATATAAAATAAATTATAGTGTAACAATATTTTCTGCAGTATGTACTATGTACTCACCCAGCTATTATTTTTTGAATATGTTTATCACATTCGAGTCATTTATGACTCTTCTGCATGATTAAACAAGTCGTTTATGAGACTCACTTTTGATCAGTTCTGACTAATTTTAATCTTTTTTAAGTCATTAATGAGCCGAATTACTGGTCGTTTTAGAGTTATTTTTCGAATCATATTATAGCCTTTTTAAGTCTTTTCTGAGTATTTTTTATGTTTGTTACAGACAATTACAGTACAACAGAAAACAGTTTTTGATTGAGATAACTACAAAATAAATTTGTAAACAATCGTATTTGGAACACCTGGAACACCTGGAAGACCTATTTGTGATTGTTGCACATTTTATTATTATTTTCTTTAATAAATCAGATTTAAACATTTTTTGGAATTTTTTTAGACTTAGTTTAGTGTCACCTTCCGTAGAAGATCATTAAACATATAAAATTATTATAATTAAAGCATAGTATAATTTCAATTTCCTTGAAAATCGATTTTATAAATATCACATTAATTAAAATAATTGTACATTTAAGTTTATAAACAAATTAGGCTACACAAAATTATTTGCCAACTGTTTTAAAAGAGTTTTTTCTGAACTTCGTTTTTAATCAGTTTTGACTAATTTTTTAATCGTTTTCGAGTCATTTTTAAGTGTAGAGTTAGAGGTCTACACCACGCGTTCTACACTTTATCGCATTCTATGCGTCTGTCAAAAAAGTGGAGTCAAGGTATTTATACGCTGAAAGTTACAAGCACAAAAGTCTTGACGCGTAGTATGCTTAAAGTAGATCTACTTTTTACATTTATAGGCGTCACAAGCGGCGCACGAACATTTCAGCTGATTTTGACATTTTATATTGTTTATTTAATGCGTATTTATCAATTTGAATAAATTAAAATGAGTTTAATGATGAAAAAATAAATAAAAGTTGTAGAAAAACGTGAAGTCTTTTAAAAATAAAACAAAAATTTACGCTTTAAAAGAGTAGCATGTAACTTGAAGCGTAAAACGCGAAGTAGGTATAAAAAGCGCGTAATGCTTTGGCGAGAAGACGCGTATTATGGACCTCCGGCTTAAGTGTTGCTGCTCCATTGTAAACAAAAACAATCTTAAAACTGCTTGAAATATGATCACAAAATAAGTTATTATCATATCATATATCATATATTAAACGTCAGGATGATCAATTTATGATTGCTATACATTTTGTTTTGTTTTTTAAGCGCTCAACTAGTTAATCATTTCTATGTCATCAAAAGGAATCAAAAATTACTCAGTTTACTGATTAATCATCCAAGAATCTTCCAAATGCTAGCTGGGATATATATAAAGTATATTTTCATAATTGCAATATATATATTAATTAATTTTGTGGTCTCTTTAAGGCCACAATATAATATTTATACTATAAATGAAAGTATTTAAATATTATTAGATGAGCAATCAATAAACTTAATCTTTTTGACTCCTTTTGATGGCCTAAAAGTGATTAATGAGTTTGATTCGAACATGATCTTGATATATGATTTAAAAGGTATTTTTTGAATCACAGTAACTAGATCTATATCATAAATTGATCATCCTGATATTAAAAATATGATGGATGAGGTTTCACTAATTAATTATTTATAAAAATAAATCGCTCTGAAGGAAACAAACTTTTCAATTAAAATAGTTTTTCGATTCTCTTGTAAAATTTTTGGTGACGATATGTATAGGTTCCTCTAGTTTTATTAAAGGTTCGAAGAGAACAATATTTACATTTAATACCTTATAAATCATAGACAGCAAAGTAATGTTAGTGTTCCGTATTGACCTGGAGATTAGTCACCTCGTATGACTTTCATGTGCAATCACTCTCCAGGAACATACAACCATAGTAAGTTTCTCTTATTTTAAAGTTCTGCAAAAAGCCCCGATTAGAACCTTTTGCATTGTGGGATGTCTACTCGTATGTTTTTGACACTGTGGTTTCTGTTGCGATTTGTACATCCTTTGTGAACACCCTACTGATTGTCTTGTCGGTATTGCATCTGTAGTTGTAGTTTGACACCACGAGATGCAACTCCATTTAGGTCACCTTTTGCATTATTCGTGTTGATATTTTGTGTTAGATTTCTTCGGAAATCTATTTCCATTTTCCTAGCATGTTTACCATGAATTTCAATTCATGAAATAGTTTTGCTACAATTCCCTACAGTTTCATGTCCAATAGTGGCCTAGTTGTTTTTCTTTGGATTTAAAGTATGCATCCTCCCATCAACCTAACCTAACATATGATTGGTTACAAATGTCTGCCTACTTCTACAAGTCGCATGTTGACTCTCCATATATCTGAAAGATTTTCGTGCGTATTTGTGACTTGCATACACATATATGTATGATGGTCCAACTATATGAGAATTGCCTGTGGATTGAATTCAGTAGATAAGTATAATGAAGATCGATTCATATTTATTGATTTCTAAATTAAATTGTCAAGAAAATTTGAACCAAACTAAGTTTCACTATGTAACTTCTATTAAAAATAAAAAATCTAAAAATTCCGCTATACTAATTAAAATTCTAAAAAAGAAAAATTAAAAACATAAAGTATTATTTATTTAAATAGACTATTTAAAGATAACAAAATTTTAATTAAGACACAAATATACAATTTTAAACATATTTCATTCGTGGCCTTAACAATTATCCACCAATTTTGAGTTCTGTAAAAGAATTGTATTAAATTTATATTAAAACTTTAATTGAATTTTTTTTTTTCAAAACTTATAAAACACTCACTTAAATTGGCATTTATTTCAATTTTGGGCAATGTCTTCTTTTTAGATTTTTTCTTGGGCGCAGCCATGCTAAGATCACCTAATAAACCCAATATAATGGCAAAAATTAATACAACTTGAGAAATTTTTAATAACTTCATGTTTAAAATATAAGTGATCTAGGCAATGATTGAATTAAAACTAAACAAATTCTCTGAAATTTACAAAAAAAAAATCCCCTATATTTTAAATAATTATTAATAAAACATTATAAAAAATTGATAAGAAAAAAAATAATTCTTAAAACGTAGATTTCATCTCTCATTTTTTGTTGAGAGATGTTAAACGATTAGAGAAAACAAGTGAGAGTGTTATTTATATTCGTCTGTGTCGAATCTGATATACCCACCATCAAACCGTATGCCGTAAAAGAAATGATGCCCTATAAATATCAGGTTGATATTTTTGGAATATATCTATAAGTCAATTATTGACCGATCTGTTTTTAATAAACCGATTTTTTTTTTAAAATACTTTTTTGAAAAGAATCGTTTTATAGCGGTTAGAGACATTTGTAACATAATTCTCATTAAATTTGGAATGATTTAGATACTAAGTATAAACTTTTTTATAGAAAGATTTTCGTTCCGATTAAAGTTTCTTAAATCAATTTTGGAACGATCTACAGTAGGGTCAACTACAGAAGGATTCACATAAAAATTAGTAGAGAGGTACATCAGATACTTATTTCATCGCTATACTGGTATTTTCAAGCCAGTAATGATCCTTAACGTAATTTTCTGAAAGGGACCTTATATAGGAGTAGGGCCAATTATGGACGGATCCACATTTAAATAATGGTTTTGTCTAATCAGAACCTTACATGTGTGAAATTTATTCGCTATGCTAATGTTTCGGTCATGGGCATTATAGTAACTTTCTGAAGGGAACCTAATATGGGCGATAGGGTCAATTATTAACCGATCCTCATCAAATTTGGTAGGGACTTGAAAATTATTTTGTCTATATAATCGAACCTATAAAGTGTTATGCACTTTGTTTTTCGGGGGTCCACTTGTATAGGGGCTATCTGATTATGTGAATTTAGAATTTAATAAGCACCCTGAATACATATACTTTTGTGGGTCTGTGACCAATATTTCGATGTGTTACAAACGTAATGAAAAAATTAATAAATCCCCATTCTTTTTTGCTTTCACAACATTTCAAATTCACATAAAATCAAGATTTCACGCGAAATTAAAAATGTGATGTTTCGTTTTCACTTGGTTTCAAGTTTTGTTGTCAATACATATTATCGGAATCATATCCCGCGCAAAAATAAACAAATATTTTTAAAAATTATAAAATATGAAAATTTGGAGCTACTTTCTATTGCATTAAATTAAAATCGATTTTTTTACTATTAAAAATGTTTATATTTTTAGAAAAATATTTGTCCAATTCATAATCAGTGTTGTATGGTTGTATCATAGTGTGTCGTGTTTTGTTATACCCTACATCACTTAAGTGGGGAGGGTATATTGGGTTTGTGCTGATGTTTGTAACATACAAAAATATTCGTCCTATACCCACCTTAAAGTATACCAATCGGCTTAGAATCATTTTCTGGGTCGATTAAGCTATATCCGTCCGTCTGGCTGGCTGGCTGTTCATGTAAACCTTGTGCGCAAGGTACAGGCCGCAATTTTTGAAAATGGTTAAAATTGGTCCATTTTTTCGATTATCTCCCATACAAAGGACACTTAACTCCCCTTACCAACATTTTTAAGTATAGGGCCATATTTTATTCTATTTTTTGACAAAAAAAAGTAAAAATATTCCGAAATAAAGTTAAAAAAACAAACCAAATGCTTTATTTTTCTAAATTATCCCCATTATATAGCCGACCAGTCAGTATGTATGTTAATACTGACTGGTCGGCTACGCCCGACTATACATTCATACTTGTTTTTATTTCAATAAGTTTTATTTGAAACTTACATATAATGCTGCAACGATACGACATAAATTGTGAATTGGACAATTATATTTTAACAAATTCATATCTAAAGTTTTAGCTTTTGACACTTTATTTTATTCAAAAGCATCGTTTTGTTATCACCCAACTAACTATTTTAATGAGAAAATTTTTTTTTTGTTCGGAAGTAAAAACGAGCACACCAAGGAAGTGTGAAATTGATCGTTTTCACTTTCGCCTTTGTGAATTCGGAAGCCAGAACAAACACAGTAACCACAGGGTATAAAAATTAACAAAAATAAATAATGATGCATCAGGCGGTGTTAGGTTTAGGAATTAAATAGATTTATTTGTGTAATCCCTTATTATAGCAACTTTGTTGTAGTGAAGTCAACAACCAATTTTATGTCAACACTTTAGGTTGTATTTGTAACAATCTGTGTTTGTCATTAAGTTAATAGGGTGTTTCATATTGCTGTCGTTTTACATAATTTGCTTTTTACATTCTTCAAAGTGTAAAATAATTTTTGATTTTTCTACATATGTATGTATAATATTAAAACTATAAAACTGAAATTAGGCATGTCGATGTCTTGTTGGTATCTTTTTGTTCTGTAAAAGGTACTTTTTGAATTGTATGTAATATTCAACATAGAAACATGAACCTAGACACATGATATATTAAACCTAGACACATGAAATTAGAACATATAAAAGGTGACTTTTTAAGATGTAAATCTATGGGAGTGGGTTTTTTGGTACTTACATTTTGTTCTTCAATGGGTGCTTTTAATCTTCTACTATTTTGAAAATAAGAGACCGATTTTTGTTTAAATAAGAGGTTGATTTTACTCAACTTCAATTCCAAGTAAATTGCAGCAATATATGTAAAATAATTTGCCGCTCTGGTAAGGTCGTTTTAGAGACTGACGAAGGACTAGAATACATATGAATTTTATTTAGAAACCCTATGTCAAAATTCTCGATTCTATATAATGATATTAAGAAAACTTAATTGTATGTATCGCTCATTGACTACATGGCCGAAATTTAGGTTTCTAAAACTGCGTAAATGTTTCCAAAATCAGACCTATTATTTAACACCGTTTTTATCTGGTCACATTAAGTATTTTCCTAATAAAATAAACTGAAATTTATATCTAATCAAATATTTTAAAAATTTTTCGAGCATTCTACAGAGATTATAAATTCGAATATTTTCTGCTAATCAATTAATATTGCAAATAATTATTTCTATATTCGAATAACGTAAGAAGAGAAACTCTGTTACCCAATATTTTATAAAACAAGTTTAGTGATTTGCAAACTATTTACTGATTATGAACTTACATTCATTCAGCCTTAGTCATAGTTGATTCTGTTTTGAAATATTATAAACCTTTTAATGAAGCCTATAAACTAGACTATACCTAGAACATAGAATATGGACTGGACTATAAAATAGACTATAGATCTACTATAAACTAGCTTATAAACTTGACTTTAGACTACACTATAGACTAGATTATAGACTGGACAATAACCTATAATGTAAAGTAGAATATTGACTACACTCAAGAATAAACCATAGACTAGAATATAGACAAGATTATAGACTATTAGGTAGACTATAGACTAGACTATAGACTAGACTATAGACAAGACTATAGACTAGACTATAGACTAGACTATAGACTAGACTATAGACTAGACTATAGACTAGACTATAGACTAGACTATAGACTAGAGTATAGACTAGACTATAGACTAGACTACAGACTAGACTATAGACTAGACTATAGACTAGACTATAGACTAGACTATAGACTATAGACTATAGACTATAGACTATAGACTAGACTATAGACTAGACTATAGACTAGACTATAGACTAGACTATAGACTAGACTATAGACTAAACTATAGACCAAACTATAGACTAAACTATAGACTGCTTACGGGAAATTAATATAAATGGTTTAGCCTTATTTCATCGAATTAAAAACTTTCTATTAATCACAATTAGAAAACGATATAAGTTTCCATTGATAACCGACCATCATTAACTATATTTTTCTGTTCTGATTAAAAAATTGTGACTAATTTTATGAACACGAAAAAAAACAATCGCTTGGAACTAACAGCAACACTTGAAAATAAAACCCCCTTAAATAATAAATAAAATGACTACCTACTAAAAGTGCCATTGAGTCTTATCAAAATCGATGATTTACAAAAATCAATAAATATTTAAAAAATAACATTTAATAAAATGCTCAAAGTAAATAAACTGATGGATTAAGCGAAATAATTATATATTGAATTTAAGAATTTTACAAATGCAGGTGTTCGATCCGATTTTACTAATGATTCAATACGATACTTACTCGGCCAATGTGAACGAAAAATATTGACACACCTGAAAATTGTTTAGAAAGATAAGGGGGCCCTAAAAGACATAAGTGTTGTATATATGTAAGTAGTATGTGTGTGTGTGTAAATGATAAGAAGTATATATGTAGCATGTAGTAGTAAGTAGAATTTAAAATGTACGGTGCTAACGTTTGAAAAATATAAAATTGTCTTCTTTTAGTGGTAAAATTTAATCTTTCAAGATTCCCTGTTTTTGATTCAAGATTTTAAGAAGTTTAATTTGTTTAGTTCTATAATGAATGAATAATATTTGGGATATATAAAGCTGACGTTTCTAAAGGTCTAGTTAAGACAATTCTATATGAACTTTATTCATATATTAAAATAATTTTCGATTTTTTTAAGCAAGCTACTTATTGAAGTCAAGGAAGACTCAGTTTACTGATAAATCATCCAACAATCTTTCAAATGTCAGCTGGGAAATAACACCCTATTTATTTATCCTCTTGTAAGATGGTGGTTAGTGTTCTAGTATGGTAGACAGGAGATGGCGGGTTCAATTTCCACCGCAGCACTGGTTAAGAATTTGAGGAGTGTGTACTCCTTTCAAACTAACGAATTAACTAATATACCAGTTTAAAAGATTTTTGAAAAATTGGCTCAATAAGTTTGAATAAAATCAAATTTTCCTTTGAGTATTTTATTCCTATCCGAAATAAAAATTTTATTCCAAAAAATTACAATATCATAAGTATTCTTATTTATGTTTTACTATATTTTTGGATAAGTTGTTTATAAAATTAAATACATGTATATATCCTTTATTTTCTCATAAATATTTTGGTTTTATTTATTTACCGTAATAAAATAAAAATGAAAATGAAAGAGTTCAAAGTGAAACCAAGACTGTAACGGTCTAACTCATTTACACTAATGAAAGGTCATAAAAAATATTTAACCTAATTTGTGTTGCTGGAATTCTTCATTATCATTCTATTTCCCACCATCCTCAGTGTGACTGACTGACTGCTCCTGTAAATTTTCAAGAATTTTCTATGGGTTTTCTTAATGTTTTTAAATAACTTTTGTAGTTCTTGCTTGAGTTTTATATTCATATAAAAAAAGTAAAATGACGACAATGATGACTTCAATTTCAATTTCTTAGAATATTTCGAAGAATGATGACAACCTTGAATAATTTAGTTTTACTAAGTATGTATATTCAAAGAGCAAAAAGGACAAATCAACTATTGACACACACATACAAATACATCGTAATGTTTAAATATCCTGCAGTTCTGGTTTGCTCGGCCCTATGTACGCCACAAATAATCGGTTTAGCGGTTTAAATGTGCGAATGAAACGAATCATCTAATTGATATTTAAATATATCGCTCTTCGGAAGCCCAGTGCTTTTGTAAAAGATTCTATTTCTTGTATATTCTATTTCTTGTATATTCATCATACTGGAATCAGGATTGGTTTCATAATTAGAAACCCATTTAGTCAGATTAAACCCAGCTGATTGCAATATTTCAGTGACTTGATTTCGTATTACCTCAAGTTCTTCAATTGAATCTGCTCCAGTTAGCAAATCATCGACGTAAAAATCTCTACGGACAACTTTAGATCCAATTGGCAACTTGGTTCGGAATTGATCGCTTAAATACATTAAGCAGCGTATTGCCAAAAATGGAGCCGATGACGTGCCATAAGTAACTGTATTCAGTTTGTAAATTTCAAGGCTATCTGTCTCACTTTCACGCCAACGTATTAATTGGAATTTTCTGTCTAGGCGGTACTTGACGGTACATTTTTTAAATGTCAGCAGTGAGGGCATATTTATGTAGACGAAACCGAATCAGTGTAGAATACAACTCCTCTTGAACTGTTGGTCCAATCATTAATAGATCGTTAAGAGAGAGTTGTGTTGTAGTTCTACACGAAGCATCGAAAACGACTCGAAGTTTCGTCGATATTCTCTGTGGACGCAATACACACTGATGTTGTATAAAATAATGTGGGAAATTTGGTACTTTATTGCCTGTAATAGACATGTGTCCCAGCTCAATGTACTCTTTCATACAATTATTGTACATCTCTTTCGTTTTCAAATCTTTTGATAAGCGACGTTCCAGTGAAAGAAAACGTCTTCTGGCTATGTCAAAAGAAAACCCAATTTACTCGGATCGTCTTTGAAAGGGAGCGACACTTCAAATCTGCCAGACGGCAATTGTCTAATTGATTCAACAAATTTCTCTTCACATTGTTAGTGTTCTAAAGTTAGAACTTTTGTGTCTCTGGGAATTTCTTCCAATTCCAAAAATCTCTGAACAATTTTATCAAGAGACAAATCATTTTCATCATTACCCCATGTACTTATGTGACACGATTTGTTGGTGGAAGTCTTACAATTTTTGTATTTACCAGACACAACCCAACCGAGAAGTGTTTTTCTGAACAGTTGGGATGTCGGGACTTCGTCTTATTTGACCAACGCATAATATGAAATTTGCTTTGGAATAGTTCTGTTCAGTAAGTTGATAAGCCTTCACAGTACCTAGAGCTTCATCAGAGAGACATGAAATTAAATGATTGAACTTTTCGATTTCAGTAAGCGACATGTCATGATCAACTAACTCTCAAACAAACTAATGAAATTTTTGTACTCTGAGTACTTGCCGCTAAATTTTGGTAATTTCATTTTAGGAAGACTGCTGTGGTGTGTGTGGATAACCATAGTAGAATCATGGCTGCTTTGTCTTCGAATCGGTGTCAAATATCCAAGAAGTAGACATTTAGTAGGCACACACAAGTCTTCAACAGCAGATCTTTCATCGTTCTCAGGATCTAAAAAATCGATTTCTGACTGATAAGTCATTGCCTTTTCAATATATGAATTTAATATATCGAGTCGACATTCCAATTCAAGTGGATTAAAAGAAATCGTTTTTCCTTTATAGATCGCCGAACGTGATTAATATTATTTAAAACTGTATTCTTCTGTTGATTTAGAATTTCCAGTTTGCTTTTACCAGTTTTCTTTGATGCGTGCATTTTGTATTATTTTAATTTAACTTTATTCGCAAATTAGTTTTACAAATAGAGGTATGGAAGGATCTCAAGAAATATAATTGTCTATTTGATGAAGCAAATTAACAATTTTTGAGATCTAAAAGCGATTAAGCGACTTCCAGTTATTATCGAAATAATTTGTTATAATTTCAGAAATTTTATATTGATTTTACAAAAAGCTATGGAAGGATCTCAAGAAATCTTATTGTCTATTTGATTATTAAGATCTAAAACGATTAAACGACTTCCAATTATAATCCAAATTATTTACTATAATTTCAGAAAATTTATAGATTTATAAAAAATACTTTTCTGCACGTTATAATTTTCGTTAGAATTCAAATAAGTATTAAACTTTTGATTATAATAATCGTTTGCTAGCTTAAATGTTCAAACAAATTCAATTTGCAAACACAAGCAACAGAATTCGTTCAATATTATCAAGAATTCTACAAATTAAAAACTCACAACGACCTCTAAATCGATTTGTTCTCAATTGTAAATTATTTTTTACTAAAATAATTTCTCAATCTTATCTTTACGTAATTAAACCAATTTGTGCTCAATCCTCAAGCTTTTTATAAATAATTATAAGTATTGGAAATTTATAATTAAAAATGATAAAGATATTTATCTATTTATATATTATTTAATTTTCATATACTTTTTTCACTTTATTCAGTTTACATAAAAATGTTCGCTGGTTGACGTTTGTTTTTTCTTATGTTGCCTTCTCTACTTTTTACATGTGTTGATCTACGTTACAAACATGTGTAACAGTGGAGCCAAGTCTCAATATTACAACAGCTATGTAAAAGTAATTCCAAATATGATCAATCACAATAGTTGTAATTAGTAGGTACAAAAAAGAAACAACTCTGTTTATACAAACGAATGTCAAAACAAACAAACAACACAATAATAAATTAAAGTGAAAGTAAAAGAAAAGTAGGAAAGTGGTAAGTATTAGTTATTAATTAATATTAAATTGCAACTTCCAGGAAAATAAAACAAATTAAAGCGAAGAGAGCAGAGTAAAAAAAATTAAGAGAAAAACAATGACTAAGAGAACCGATCGAGATCAACGAATTTATTGTAATTTTAATTAGTGAAAATATGTGCAATATTTTTGACAATAAATGTGTAAAATGTATTATTTGTTTTTATTTAATGTTTCACTTTTTAAGGCGAATAATAAAATAAATTGGTAAGAAAAAATAATCGTTGTGTGGAATAAACTTGCGGAACGTGAATTTTTTTTAATTCTTTTTAATTAAAAGAAAAAAGTATTTACTATACTTCGTATCTCGATTCTCACACAAAATTATTTATTCTTGAATACCTGGTTTTGTTGTTGGTTCGAACTTCCCTTTTCTTTTTGGCACAAGCAGCAATTACAGTGCATTTGGATGTTCCTTTGATGATTAAGGGGATGAAACACAAACTTTATTGTTTTTATTAAATGTTTTGTTTATTAACCGAGCGTTTTACTAACGACCGCGGTTTTTTGAACGTTTGGTTAATTGTTTTAGCACTTAAAACACAAACACTTTGTTCTTATAATGTTTCTTTTTTAACCGAAATGTCTGGTTGCGAAAAAATACAATTTTAGTATTCGATTATTTAAATGTTTTTTTTTATTAAAAATCAGTCCCTGCTCGGGCGCCAAAATGTTTAGCAAGAGTTTTTGCTAAATTAAATAGACCGATTATTAAAAAAAACACTAAATAGCCGATGCGAAAAAAATATAAAATTGGTGTTCACGATTTGGTGTTTAAAAAACAAGTGTTTTATTAATTTTAAAAATGGCAATTATTTTCTATATAGTATAACAGTTTTTTCTAAAATTACCCAAGCCTTACAAAGGGCAAGGGTGTAAAAAACTACTATTTTTTACAAAAAGTTTAAGGGTTTGCAGTTCAATTCAAATTTTTTTTATATAATTATTTTAAATTCATTTCAAAATTCATTATTATAAATTATTAAAATGGCCAAACAGGTTCGTTTATTATAATTTCTTATTGCCTTCTGAATTAATTGTTTTAATGGAACATTTTTTTCTATTTTATACAATATCCTGAATTTTCTGCTATTGTATTGTGAAAACGTTGTATGTGACTGTTGGGTTTAGTTAAATGCAATTCAATATTTTCCTTTTGTAAAAATTATTTTATTCGTACTGCTTTGCATTCATTGTCCGCTACTATTTTTTGTGTTTACCTATTTTTGAAAAGTGGTATTCTAATTGTCGATAGTTAAATGGTTTCTATCGTTTAATGGGTAAGCCGCTTAAAATTTAGAAAAACTATATTACTGTTAAAAATCACTTCTTTTTATTACATAGATATCTAGGTGAACAATCTCATTTTGTTTCGATGGTGTCAATAAAAATTTAGGTTGGATTGTGTTTCTGTAAATTTTACCTCTTGACAGATCTCACATTCGTTAATTACCAATTCAATTAATTCCATGATCAATTGGATAGTAGGAAGTAGGAACTTTGGTATTTATTCTCAGTAGGAACTTTGGTATTTATTCTCACTGCCTTTTTTAAGTACTTTGTAATTTGTAGTGCTACTTTGGCATAATCCTGTAATTCCTAAAGAACTTTTGATCTGCCTTTCTGTTCTAGGCAATTCTAATTTTTCTATTACTTTAAGTTTATTTGAAAATTCCGTCTCTCTTTCTTTAAGAAATTTATCTATTTGAATTCTTAAATTTTTATTTTCAGCACATCAAAGATCTCAAGTATTACATTTAAGTGTTGTTGTAGCGAAGTGCTAAATATTAGGATATCATCTAAATACATGACACATGTTTTATTAATATAATCATTTAAGATTTCGTTCATTAAAATGCGGCTTGCGCATTTTTTAAGCCAAAAGGCATCCTAATAAATTCATACAACCCATGTGGTGTTACAGTTTTTCCCCTGTCTTCACTAAAATCTGATGATAACCTTTTGCTAAATCTAACATGGTAAAATATTGAGCTCTACCTAACTTGCCTAATATTCACTTAATATTTGGTAATGGAAACTTATCGTCTAAAGTAACCTCATTTAACTTCCTATAATCTATTACTATGCGTCATTTTTTCACTAGAATTGTCCATTTTTTAAGGCACAACTATAAGTGGACTTGAATACCTGGAGTAACTTTCCTGAATAATACCTTTTGTTCTTCCATTTCTTTAATTTGATTTCTAACCTCCATTTTGTCTTGTGGTGGATATTTATTATTTCGTGCTGAATTTCAGTTGTATTAGTTAATAAATGAATGTAACTTGCGTGCTTTTCTGCCTTTACTAAATTTACGACAACGACTCACACGTATTAATAACTCATTCAGTCTAGTTTGTGCGTTCATTGAACGAGGTTGAGTTGTCGCACGTCTGCTGAAGCCAGGCCGATTTTTTCCCAAACAAATTAACGAATCTATTACAACTTTACAAAAGCACATATGACAGGAGCTTTTAAATCAATTGGGAAAAGAAAATTTGTATTACTGCAAAACACAATTTTCTCCATCAGCAATATCGATTGGAACGGAATAAGTTTCTAAATGTCAAATTTAAAAAAAATAATTGGTTCGAAAATGAATTTACACATTTTGTGGAAAAGTGAAAAAATTTAGAGATAATTTTCAATAAAAATTATTCAACAAAATCTTTACCTATCCGGTTTTTTTCAACGATAACCAGATAATAACTGATTGCCCATGTGCTAACCCTATTTTACGGGATTTAATATCAGTTTTACAGTTATTTTCTGTGTTTATTAGTATATTCTCTTACTCAGTGCATCATCGTCATATTTGGAATGGTTTTGTATTTTTTCAAAAAACTTTTAATGTTGACTAGAATTAGAACCATTTACTAATCCCATATTAGACAACCAGTGGTCTAGGTTTCAAATCCTATTGGAAAAATTAACGAATATTGTTGATAACGATAAAGTAATGTATAATATCTACATCACGTATATTCAAAATTTGAAAATTTTATACAGAATTGTATTCCACAAATAATAATACATTTTTCTATAAAAAAATTCTAATAGACTTTTTTCAGTAAATCAGTGTTTCAGTGTACCCTTACAAAGAGTTCTGTTATCAGACCCATTCTGAATAAAATTTCCCTTAGTCATGTATAAAAAATATTGTAATTTTTAAATTAATTTGTGATAATTTTTTTTATTGCCGATTTATTGATGTTTTTTAAATCGGCACAAATGCCGTTTTTTTGCGAAAAAAAATTGCCGATATTCCTACAAATTTATCTGGCAGCCCTGTTCATTGGGTGCTTAAGCTAGCAAACAAAATTAACTAATCGAGTACTCAAAAACAACTTTTGATGATAATTGTAATTTAATCGCTAATAGTTCACCTAAAGAGTGGTCCTTAGTAAAACAGATTTGTGATAGAAATTTCAAATAAAGGAGGAAAAAGAGTATGATAGATATGACTGCAAATTTTTTACTAGTATGGTGAAGCAAAAACAAGTCAGAATTCGTGTTGAATCTTATTTAATCGTACATACATACATTTGTGCTGATGTTTGTAACGCACAATAATATTCTGCTCAAAATCATTTTCTGAGTCGACTTTGCTATGTCTGTGTCTGTCTGTCTGTCTGTCTGTCCGTCCATGTAAACCTTGTAATCAAACTACAGATCGCAATTTTAAAGATAATTCAAAGAAATTTGGCAGATGATCTTTTATGGTACCATAATTTGAAAATGGTTAAGATCGGTCCATTATTTCACCTATCCCCCATACAACTGATCTCTATGAAAAGACCCCACAAATGCCGTTTTTTTGCGAAAAAAAATTGCCGATATTCCTACAAATTTATCTGGCAGCCCTGTTCATTGGGTGCTTAAGCTAGCTAACAAAATTAACTAATCGAGTACTCAAAAACAACTTTTGATGATAATTGTAATTTAATCGCTAATAGTTCACCTAAAGAGTGGTCCTTAGTAAAACAGATTTGTGATAGAAATTTCAAATAAAGGAGGAAAAAGAGTATGATAGATATGACTGCAAATTTTTTACTAGTATGGTGAAGCAAAAACAAGTCAGAATTCGTGTTGAATCTTATTTAATCGTACATACATACATTTGTGCTGATGTTTGTAACGCACAATAATATTCTGCTCAAAATCATTTTCTGAGTCGACTTTGCTATGTCTGTCTGTCTGTCTGTCTGTCCGTCCATGTAAACCTTGTAATCAAACTACAGATCGCAATTTTAAAGATAATTCAAAGAAATTTGGCAGATGATCTTTTATGGTACCATAATTTGAAAATGGTTAAGATCGGTCCATTATTTCACCTATCCCCCATACAACTGATCTCTATGAAAAGACCCCATCAAAAATTCACTTAAATGTCCACAAGTTTATTCAACAATAAACGGATTAAGTATATATAAGTTTTTAGCTTCAAATTAACGATCTTTTTCCAAGCAAATTAAATTTTATTCTAAGCAAATTAAATTATTTTCAACGCAAATTAAACTTTTTTCAATATATTTTTTTTTCATTTGAAATTCATTCTTTTTCATTTTGATTTAATATTTTTTCTTTTTAAATTCAATATATTTAATTTCAAATGAAATCTTTCTAGAATTTAATATAAGTAGAAATGTTTTGAAATTATATTTCCATTTTATTTGTAAGAATCTTTCTCACAAATAATTTGCAAAACAAAAGAAAAACAAGTAGGAAAGTATAGTCGGGCATGGCCGACCATATAATACCCTACACCATGAGTATATTTTTAAAATTTTTATTTTTCATAAAGAAACTTTTATGTTGAATTTTACCTTTTTTCCAAAGTATTTAAGCAATTTATTAACAAAACAAGTAGGAAAGTATAGTCGGGCATGGCCGACCATATAATACCCTACACCATGAGTATATTTTTAAAATTTTTACTTTTTATAAAGAAACTTTTATGTTGAATATGATTCTAAAATATTTAAGCAATTTATTGATAAAAAACTAAAATTTCTAAATGGGGCTTTATATAGGTCAAATATGGGCCGATCCTCGGTAAATTTGGGAAAGGGATATATTTTTAAATAACAGTTAGTTTTGTTGAGTTTCATTGCGATCAATTTTAGACGTTTAAGACATTTTTTGAAGGTGGTTTTGTATGGGGGCTAGGGTCCTTACGAGAATTTGCAGTGTCATTTACACTTGTGTAAAACTTATTTGCGCCAATTTTTAGACAGATAGTAGAATATTTGACGTAATTATGGCATAAAAAGTTCAAATCGGGAGGTACGGTTGTATGGGGGCTAGGTGAAATAATGGACCGATTTCAACCATATTCAATAGGCTTCGTCCATGTGCCAAAAAAACATGCTTGGTCCAAATTTTATCAAACTATCTTGAAAATTGCGGCCTGACGGACGGTCATGTCTTAATCGACTCAAAAAATGATTCTGAATCGACCGGTATACTTTAAGGTGCATATTGGACCAATGTTTTTGTATGTTACAAACATCAGCACAAACGTATAATACCCTCCCCACTATAGGGTATAAATACAAAATTTTCTAATTGGGGCTTTATATAAGTCAAATATGGGCTGATCCTCCGTAAATTTGTGAAAAGAATATATCATTAAAGACTATAGACTAGACTATAGACTAGACTATAGACTAGACTATAGACTAGACTATAGACTAGACTATAGACTAGACTATAGACTAGACCTTAGACTAGACTATAGACTGTACTGTGGTCTGGAATATAGACTACAATATTGACTACACTATAGACTAGAATCCATTACACTAATTATAAAACTAGTCAATAGATAATTCGTCAGGTATGAGTTGGTCTAGTTATTATATTCGTTTTTTAAGAAGTAAATCAGTCAATAGACTAGAGTTAATAGATCAGACTAGTCTAATCTTCTTCAGAAGGGACATTTTTACAATATTTGATTTTTTGTGCATACCACTGTAAAGACTTCCACTGTTATATGTAATTTGCTAACAAATAAAGGCGTTATTGCGTTAAAAATTCATTAGTCCTAGTAAATCAACCATTGACATGTACAAAATTGAAAATGTAAAAAAAACGAAGTACTAAACGTAAACTTCTGTTTTTTATTTATTTATTTATGGGAAATTTTAAAAAGTAGGTGTAATTGTTGATGAACTATTTTTTGTTTTTAGTTTTTATTAAAGTATTATAAAAGACACATATAATACAAATAACCTTGAACTTCAATCAATCAAACAGTAAATTGAACTTTTATGTCTACTTTTGTTTTTTAAATTTTCAAGAAGTGTTAACATTTAGCAGTAGACAGCCAAACAGGCACTTTAATAGCATTACATATTTATTTATTATATATACCTACATACATATAAAATTTAAGTAAAAAATTTGTTTTGATAGAAAGTACAATTTGTAGTTTTTATGGCAAATTAAAAAGAATTGTCTTTTTCTGCTTGGTGCAAAATAAGTATGCGTTAAATATTTGGCGCCAAAATTATTTACAAGGATTCATACTTTTGCTTTTAGAATATTAAATATGTATGGAAGCGTATTAAGTTCTTAGGCTAAGAATATATTTGTATGTATATATGACCTTCATTTTAAATTAGGACATTTTTGTCATAAAAATAAACACACTATAAAACTATTTGCTTAAATTTTGATTAAATTTGAAAATATTTGTTTAAGATCTATGTATAGTTAGTGGTATAAAGAATTAATTTACATTTTACTAACACACCTTTTATATATAATGATATTTTAAAATTTAATATAACGATTAATATTAGTTTACATGTCAAATTACGATTACAGATTTACTATCTCAAACATCAAATCAAAGCTAATACACATGTTAACATGCCATGGAATGTCTTTCTTGTCATGTTTTATTTTTAATTTTTTTTAAATTTTCAATAATATAAACAATTAATGACAATATTTTTATTTTTTGTATTTTAATATTATTAATAATTTAATGTACAAACACAAACACCACACAATGTTACATATTTTGCAAATTCTGTTCGTGTTTAAATCCTACAAATTATGGAAACAATAAAAAACTAAAACAATAAAAATTTTAAATAATCTGTAACACAATATAAAAAACACTTAAAACATAACATAGATACACGTTTATATGTATATAATATTTAATTGTTTTATTATTACCCTACAGATTATAGATCTTAATAACTCACTGATGGTGTGTCGTCTGTCTATGCCAGAATAGAGACCTGATAGTACTCGCACTTGTAAAATAATTAAATCACCAACAGAAAAACAAACAATCACTTATGCAGCAATGGGAGACACCAACGCTGGAGTTTGTGTTTTTTTTTCTCATAAGCTCTCATTCCAAGATCAAATACTGATGCCCTGTATGTTAAAAACTTATTGAATGATAAATCGGGGGCAGTGTGGAAATCTTTCTAATGGCTATTTAATAGAGTTAAAGACGATAATGTTGACACATACTTGTGCAATATTTGTGTGTATCAGTTTGAAGAGAAATAGTGCCATTACCCAGCAAACATTATCAAATACTTTTCTCTTTTTTTCATCGGCTTATTGGCAATTTGTCGACTTTTAAAACATTTTTGATCGCAGACTGTTTTTTGGACCAGCATCCTTGTATAGGAAAACCCCTACTCAGGTTGTGTATTATGAAAAGTAAAGAGAAAATGTTATGAGAAAAATAGTTTATCGGAGGAAGGATAGAAGGAGGAGTATCAAGTTATTCCAGTCCAGGAATATAGGACTTGCAGGGAGCTTTATCTATATTCGAACATTGCTTGTAAAGAATAAGTCTGTTGAGCGAGCTACTGTCCAATTTACAATAAACATATGTGCACGACCTTATTTAGACATGGCAGTTGTTAAGTTGGTCTCTGATTATTTAACAATGGTAGTTAACAATATTTTTCTTTACTTTGAAAACTGCCGGACTTGTTGGGCGATAATTTTGAAGGTATATTATTTTTGTCATTCCGTTTTGAACACATCGAAATATTCGCCTAAGTCCCATAATATTCATAACTGGTGTAGGGTATCATAAAGTCGGCCAAGCCCGACTTTCTTACTTGTTATACCCTACACCAGTATAGTGGGGAGGGTATTATGCGTTTGTGCTGAAGGTGGGTCCTAGACCCACCTTAAAGTATACCAATCGCCTCAGAATCACTTTCTGAGTCGATTTAGCTATGTCCTTCCGTCTGTCTGTGTGTCCATGTAAACCTTGTGCGCACGCTACAATTTTCAAGATAATTTGATGAAATTTGGCACATACTGTTTTTTTGGTTCAAGGACGATCGCTATTGAAAATGGCCCCATACAACCGTACCCCCCGAATCGGGCCTTAAGGCTCATAAGTACGTTAAATGTTTCATAATGTCAACGAAAATCAGCAAAAGTTAGTTTTATAGAACAATAATTGACAATACTAATTTTTATTGTGATCGGGCCTCATTGACCCTAGACCCCATACAGACTCCCCTTCAGATAATCAAAATTAACTTATAATTACTTATAAAACGATTAAAATCTAAATAAATGACTTTGTAGTAGACGTAAATTCATCTATCAAAATTTATAAGGATATGCTCATATTTACTCCTTCTCCCCTATGAGCCCTCTTGTAGAAAATCTCTCTTTTTTGTCAACAATAAGTAAAAAATATTCGACAATAAAACAAATTATATGCTTTATTTAAAAAAATTCAAAATTTTAACATACTGACTGGTGTAGGGTATCATATGGTCGGCAATGTCCGACTATAAATTCATACTTCTTATGAAATGTCTTTATATTAGCCGGTGTAGAATTCTGAAGATTCTATAATTTCCATCCGAGGCAGAAGATTTAATTATATTAAAATCCGTTAAAACTCTTTACATTTCGGATAGTTTTCGGTCCTCGAAAGATCCAGTTTTCATTTAAAGCACTTTTTCGTCTACATTCTCGTCGACACGAAAAGTGATTTTGTGGAAAGAGATGACCTTTATCTTTGCTGCAGGTTTTAAGAATGTTCGTCAATGGCTAGTTGAATAATATAATGAGCTTGGAAAC
Organism: Lucilia cuprina; assembly: GCF_022045245.1. Lineage (NCBI taxonomy): Eukaryota > Metazoa > Arthropoda > Insecta > Diptera > Calliphoridae > Lucilia > Lucilia cuprina. The sequence continues at coordinate 38,975,210 of NC_060952.1, forward strand.
TCAACTGTCGTTTTACCGATTTCTATCTATGCATTATTCTAGACCTCCTTCCGTTGACATAACGCTAACACTCTCATCGAAGACATAACGCCAACACTCTTATCCAATGAATTTTAAATCTTAGCTTCAGTAGGATATAAGTTGGTTCGAAGTCAAAACCAGTATCTAAGCGTAGGATTAGGTGAAGTTTCAGGACCTTTAGTAGCTTCCGCTGATTCTGAAGTTAGTGAAAGCTGCACAAATCCAGCAGTTATATTAGCCGCGTAAATCATGGTACCCATAAGTGGTGGTAATTGATCCAATACCACCATAAACAATGATTTAATGGTATCAAAACTCACCTGAAGCTTGTCTTGTTTAAAATGAGTAAGCCGGTACTAGTTTGGTCGTATTTAGAGTCGTTGATCTATTGTGGGCAGATTTACTTAATAGTTCACAACGAAATTTTAATTTTTAAAAACAAACAACTACTAATAAGTTTATTAAATAATTTCAAAATATAGTAAAATTTATTAAATCAAATCTACAAAATAATAGTCGACAACACACAGGTACTAAAAGCTAAACACCAGAACACAATTTGTTTGAAGGGGTGCGTTAGTTTAATGATCTATCGCAGTTGAACCACTCATTCATAGTAGTGGTAGTACTTAAGTGTTTTCGTGCTAATAATTTGTTATTGTTTTTCGTTTGTTTTTATTTTATTTGTTTCACACAGATCATGACACCCTTTTATATAGTTCTTATTCGAAATTTAGATAAATAGACTTGCATACCACTATAAGTATACACAGTGTTTGATATGAAATCATTAACATCAAAACATTGATATCAAACATGCTTCTGATGAATGTTAGTTAGTTCTAAATTAGTTACCCAGCAAACAATATGTATATGTATATTTCTGTATTGAAAGGATATTAGTAAGCATGAAGGATATTACATAGGAGTTGCGAAGCTTGAACAGATTCCTAAACCCATCATCGTTTCAACTTTGCAGGTGTTTTTCGTAAGCACTCTTATTGATAAATTTTGTTATGTCGTCTAAAAGTAGTCTTTCAAATAAAAGGGTTAAAACTACTTCCTTCTTTGAGATATTTTAAGCTTAAGTTAAAAAGGACCATAAAATTAAATTAATGACCTAAAGGATAACACCAGTTTTGCTTTCAGTCTTATCAATTTAACTGTAAAACAACTCTGTAAAACAACTAAATTTAGAACTCTAGGAACCAAATAGAATTCTACTTACAATCGTTTGCTGGGTTAATATATAGAAAGAGTGTGTCACTGATTACGTTGTAGAGAATTTCATAACAATTTCTGCATATGTATTTGTTTGGCTGTATATCTATGTGAGAGTGTGAGTTTACGCGTATAGCAATGACTTTGAAACATTTAATTTATTGATGGTGATGATGGTTGATTTTTGTTTTATTTACAAAAATTTCTAACGAGAAAAAAACAAACAAAATATGAAGAAAAATACATACATACCTAAAAAACATGAAATAAATAAAATCGTTAAAAAAATGACAAATATCCAAGAACAAACAAAAAAATAATACATTTTCAAATACGCAGCCAGCGACAAACTCTTCAAAATAGGAAAATAAAATAAAAAACAAAAACAAACTAACACCCATTTATTTGCTCAATATCGGCCAGCGGGTCCGTCTGACTTACTCAGAAATGTGTCGGAAAAATCATTTGTAGTATGTATAAATGTGTGGTTGGGTGTAGGTATCTCTATCTATACCCGGTAGTTTTATTAAGACAGTTGTTTTCAGTCGGACCTTGTAGAAATTTGTTATTTGTTCTAATGCAAAGAATAGTAAATTGTTTACTAAGTATGTTACTGATATGCGATTATGTAGACAATACTTCATTAGTTTCTCTAAGTTACCGTTTTTTGACTAAGGGAGCTCTTTCATACATGTTTGTTACTCCTACTAGTCCGTAAATGCTAGGTATAGTCAGTCCATAAATTGTTAACTCTAAATAAAGTCGAGATTTCGTATCGATGCCTAAAGTTTTCGGATATTTCATAGAAGGAATATAATCTTCTTTGACGAGAAAATAATCCGTTGGGTTATGTGAGAACAGATTAATTTAAAAATAAAATGTAAATATCCTTTTTATGACAAAAAATGTTTGTTGTTAAACCTTATAAGTACAGGATCAGTCCAAAGGTTTGCTTTCTTTAAATGAAATACAAATATTTAAAACATAATGTGTAATTCGGAACAAAGCTTTATTATGGAAACTTTTATCTACTTATGGTCTCCTTAAGCGAACGCTGCTATTCGGTGGTTGAGCGATTCAGGAGATGATCGTTGAAGGATGGTTATTTGGGAAGTGATTATTTAACGATGATTATTCGGGAGGCGTTCGGTGAATAGTAATTATTCGGGAGGTAACCCTTGAACGATGTTTATTCGGTAGGCGATCGTTGAATAGTGCTTATTGGGGCAGTGATCATTAAATTATGATTATTTGGGAAGTGATCGCTGAACGAATTCGAAGGTTCTTGATTTCAACTAAGAATACACTCGCAAATACTACTCTAAGTCAAGAGGTTCTTGAGTTCGACTAAGAATACGATCGCAAATACTACACGAAGTCAAGAGGTATTCGGAGGTTCTTGATTTAGACTAAAAATACAATCGCAAATACTACACGAAATCAAGAAGTATTCGGAGGTTCTTTGATTTCGACTACGAATACAATCGCAAATACTACACGAAGTCAAGACGTATTCGAAGCTTCTTGATTTCGGAATCGCAAATACTACACGAGTTAGTTACGAATGTAAAAAGAATTCGGTGGTTCTTACAATCGGCATGTAATTTAATGTATAATGTTTTGTATAATGTACTTGTTGTATGGGCTGTTGTGTTCAGAGTGTTTCAGAGTTTCACTGAACTAGATTCGTTTGAATCCGTTTGTCCGATTTTGTATAGTAATACCCTTAAACTTTTGTATTCACTAGAGTAAATTCAGAAAGCTATTTAATTCCGCGCAGACTTTTCAATCTTTGGCGAGATCATATCAAACATTTCATTATACCGCATGTGATCCTCTCTACCATGTTTCACATTCGGCGTCAAATGGTTGATATTCGTCACATTATTTTTCTTAGGACTTTTTCTTTTACAGTACATTCAAGGTTTCATTCCAGGTTATCTCCGAGTTGCCTGGTACCTATACAATTAAAAGCTTACCACTGGAGGAGTATTTTGCTATGTTAATCATACGGTCAAATATGGTCTTAGATAAAAACTTACCTGCAGTTGTCGCTCTAATTGCGTTCTTGGTTCAATTTTATAATCTGCGTGTCCACTAGAAAACATTTATCATACTAACCTTGGAATTATTTATTCTGAGGACGCTACTCATCCTACAATTGTAGGGGTTACCAAAAGGATTTAAATTGACTAACAGTACATTACTTTATAGCAAGTAAATTCCCGAGTCTCCTGGTAACTTTATGATATAGAAACACCAACTGGAAGAGTATTTGGTTATGGCTCTGTTACAGTTTAATACAGTCGTTTACTGTCTCTTTTTATGCTCTACATTGAAGAGTTCTCTATGTATAAAAAACTTACTTCGGACTTCATTGTCGTTGGGTCACCCCATAAGCTTTTGATATTCCGTGTGGGATTCTGGATGTGGATGTTCCTTATAGCAAGTAACTCAATAACTCTCGAGTGGACTAATACCAATATGATGCAGAACACTACAAGAGTATTTTGTTATTGAACTCCTATATTCGTATGTATTTTACGAATCAAACTTACTAGAGGTTTTCACTCAAATTGCGTTCAGGGTGTCGGAAAATATCTGTTGGCACTATATTCAGTCCAAATTAATTTTACACATTCCGCTTTAAATCTAGGGTTGTGATTAGGAAGACAATATTTCGTTTTTTGGGTTTTCAATGTAAGTAGATCCCCGGGACCGTTTTTTAAGCAGGCTAAGAGTCATGCGCGTAATAACTACAAGCTCCTATCTAGGACCAATGTCTTACAGTTTCCGTCAATTTATGTTTACCTTATGATATCGGACACGTCTGGTGCTTTCGTACAACCGTGCAATATGTAAATAGACTACGTCTCCTATGAGTTGCAGTAGGATTTTCCGATATTTGTTATTATGAAAGTTGAATTATATTTCCGTGGAGACACCTTTTAAGAGGAACCTCAAAACTGTCGGGCTTGTCGTAAGAATGTGTGAGTGAATGTTTGTTTTGTTTGTATTAATTTCTGCTCTGCTTATATGACAGACCAACAGACATTTGTACAATAAGTTTTGCTGCAAACACATGGTTGGTTGGGTTGTTAGTAAAACGATAACAACAGTATTCAAACAACAACAACAATACAAAATAATAACAATAATAGAAAAAACGTCAAATTCTAAAACCGGCAGTTAGTTGAGAGAATTCGTTAAGTAAAGACGCTTTTAACGCTTACAAAAAAGTGAGTGAATAATTCAGAAAAAAATTAATACGAAGAAAACAAATTAGTAAATTTAAGAAAAAAAATATTGCAAATTGAAATTTTAAGAAAATATTACAGAGAGCAATAAAAATTCCCAACTAAAAAAAACTTTACAAAAGAAACTAATAAAAGTTGTTAATAATTCTAGTGAAACAGTTTTCTAATCAGTGTTAATTAATTTGTGATTTTTTATGGTAATTATTGTTAAATAAAAAACTAGTAAAAAAAACATTCATAAATTATAAAAATGTCAGTAATAAATATAGTTTTTTAATTTTAAAAAGTATTAAAATTAGAAACAAAAAAACAGATAATAACTAATTACTTTTGTGATGAAATAAAAACAGTTGGATGTGATGTTTGTTTTGAATACAAATTAAATTAGTTCTTATTGAACTAATATAAGAAATAAAGATTTTGCTGCATACTTTTAGGACATTTATGTGAAGGACAATTAATAGGGCGTGGTTTTTGTGTTAATTTGTAAATTTGTTTTTAAATTTGAAATTATCTATGGATAAGATTTTTAAATTATTCAATTTGATTAAAAGTGAACTTTGGTCATTCCTTATTATACATCAATGTGTATTAATGTGATGTCCCGATGTCAGTTAAATAAATATTAAATTTTAATGAATTATAATTTTATTAAAATATAAATTTATGTTAAAAATTGTTTTCAATAAATTTTTCGAAATATTTTTGTATAATTTTTTCAAAAGTTCATTAGAATTATTTAACAAAAATGTTTGAAAATTCTCTATTTTTTCAAAAAAAATCTGAAATTTTGAAAATTTTATTATTTTTCAAGAATTATTGACAAATGACGAAACAAAAAGTTTCGGTATTTTAATAATAACTTACAAATAATTATATATGTAAGTACTTACTCATATGTCTATGTGTTATAAAAACTCTCAATGGTGGTCAGTGGTCTATGTATGTGCAGTGTTTTAACGTATTTTGTAATGGCAATTTGTTTTTACTTAAAACAATTCAAATTTAAAACTTCATCTTTGTAATGTCTCACTTACTTACTTTTTTGTAAGCTAGCGTAGTAATTAAAATAATGACTTAAAATGTCAATGAATAAGTAGTGAAAAGTAGTTAGAAAATTCTTGAAACTCAATACTTATCAATGCAAGTTTTTGCTAGAAATATGGGGAACTATATTAAAAAAAATTATTTCTTACATAAAAAAGTCTTCTGGAATTTAATTCCTCCTGTAGCCTGTAGAAGCCTATGATGATGAGGTTACTGTCGTTGGTACTTTGTTGTCCTTTAACTATGGCTAACAGTTTAAGCGCTAACTTATCCATCTCAGGATAAGTTTAGCATTTTAGACCTGGTTCACACTGGGAAACTTTTGTTGAGAAACTTTTGATTTTGTGTGTGAGAGAAAGAGATGGTTGATATTTCTTTCTCGCACAAAAATCAAAAGTTTCCCAAGAAAAGTTTCCTAGTGTGAACCAGGTCTTGCTGCCGAGAATTTATAATATGGCCTCATCACATTACCGCCCCATCCATTTATATAGACTGTGGATCTTCAGAGCACATAGAAATTTTTGATCTTCCAGTTCACATCAGCAACTGCTGAGATCGGTGCTCACGCTCCTTATTGATTTGTTTGCTCTGAGAAGGGACTGCGTTATTCACTATACTATTGTTAACCATATTCTCTACATTATTGTACTGAACCATTGGATTTCTCCAGGGGTTTGTTTCCTTAATTAAAGACTATATTGCAATTCCGGAAACAAAAGGTTATACCGGTACCTCCAGTCTGCCTAAACTACAAACTGATGAAGTTCAAATGTATTCTTAGCCACATAATCTAGAACTATAGAAACCGGAGAGGTCCCTTTGGGTTGCACTTGGTGACTGTGTTTCAAACTTAAATTCGCGGGCAAATAATGTCGGTCTATAGTTTATAATTCGGGATAAGTTCGATGCTGTTGCTAAAGTCAACAGATAACCCATAGAGGAATAAACGTTGGAAATAAATTGGTGTTAAATGTATATGATACATGATGAATGTAGGGATATACGGAACTTACCCACCCGACGTTTTTCTCTATAGGTATTTTGCATCAAGAGAAGTACGCTGGTCTGAATGGTGATGGATAAAGTGATCTTAAACAAGTAAAGTTTCCTTTCTTGTTCAGTTATGTTGAATGCAATGGTCTGAAATTAGACAGCTTGTTCTTCAACAAAGTGCTTGTATATGGATCTGCAAAACTATTGCTACTTACGTGTAAGATATAGAAAGTCTTAGTTGTTAGATCTTACATCATTGGCAAGATATGCAGAAAATGTCTAACAACACTGTCAACTTACAAATTTTGTCCTGCAACATTGTCAGTAATGCTTTTTGTGACAACCGTTTATCACAGATTTAATATTTGTTGGTATATTGTATCCAATTCTATTTGTCTCAGTGGTTGAGAAGGATTTCTTTATATACATAGGTGTTTATTGGATCTGACCCAATATGATCTTTTGGAACATCTTTATCAACTGAGCTATGCTGTCACATTTACATTATTCCACTTGGTGGGACTAAGTATTAACAAGAATGTATTATTATTTGAGAATTAATGAGTAATGAAGATATATATTACCTGAAATAGATAGTAGAGATTATAGTGAAACTTTATTAATAAAAAAGTATTAATATTTTAAAGATTTTCGTATTATTATTTATGAATCAATCTCTATACATATTTTCGAAAACAGTTAATTTAATTATTTTTAAAATTATTAACTGAATTAACGATTGCTAGATAAAAATAGTGGTGTAAGCCATTAGAAATAGAACCCAATAACCTTTTAAAAAGTATAATAAATTTTAACAAATTTTCATTAAAAACTCTTCAAGTAATATGCCAAATATTGAATATTAAATAAAATGTTTATTATTGTTGTACAAGTAATAATAATCATTCCTTAAAAAGAATCCATTTGCGTCTAAATAAATAAAATTTATGGCACATCATCTTGCCATATTTTGAAAATAATTTTAAACAAATGTTTTCAAATGTATAAAACGTATGGAAAATATTTTTAAAGAAAATTTTTTAAACACAAATTCTAGTAAATTGGCATATACATACATGATTTTTAATAATTCTTTTTTCAAAACAAAACAAAATTTAAATTGATTAATAAGAAAGAAATAAAATTGCAAGCATGCTAAAAATCTGTAGAATCAAATCAAATGTAAGTTTATGAGAAATTATGTTTAAGCAAAATTAAGAGAACAATAAATATTTTGGTATTATTAGGATTATAATAATTAAGTATTAATCTCAAAACCTGTTTTACATGCTTCAATTTAAGATTCAAAAAGGTATGATAATATTTTTATGATAACTCATGTTATCAACCTTTAGTTGTTGGAACAATAATTATGTTTTGGTGCATCATATTTTAATTTATAATTGTCATAAACATTTAAATGATACCTAATAGTAACTATAATATTGTTAAAATCTAATAAAAATAACAATTATTTGTTTTTATTAACAAAGTATTGTTCTATTGAACATAGTATAGTTGTTGTAACCATGTCGAAACTTGTTTGTTCTCTGCCTGCAAGCTTATAGTTATTGTTACACTTTTTCATATGTAGTAACGTTAATTATGACATTGGATCCCAGACATGCCGCCATAAAACAGTTATGAACATTTAAATTTCTCTTATAATATTTGTATATTAATGAACGAGATTCTATTCTCTAAGTGCTGATGTCTCGGTATTGCATCATTCATCTTTAAGTTCCAACACTGAAAGTAGAAAAAAAAAATATTTTATTTCTAATAAAACTTGATTGTTTTTTAAACTCACCGATATAAAAAAAAAATATTGGCAGATTTATTTTGTTATATCGTTCGAAACACATCGATGTATTGGTTGTAGATTCTCAAAAGTATATATTCTGGATTTATGTAAGATCTAGTCTTGTCCATCTGTCTGTCTGAAAACATATTAAGTAATAATAAGTATTTAGATGTATAAATAATACTAATAAAATTTCACGTGAATCGATATACACTGACTTAATGTCCCATAAAATTTCCGACAATAAATCATTTAAAAATTATCTAAATAAAAAACAGAAAAATACGTTTTAAAATAACACATACCTGGTACCAAATTGGTGTTAAATTGTTTACGGGTTTTCAATAACATTCATTGTCATAGTATATACGGACAGTTCTCAAATCAGGAACAAAAATATAAAAAATGTACGACGTTATCAAATCAACAAAAATTAATATTGTGTTACCAAAGCGACACAATATGATGTCCACCAGAACTTTGCGTTGTCGAAATGATAACGCTTCGTTATCGAAGTCCCAAAGATGTACACACCCGTTGTCTATATGTTAACAAACGTGATACGCTAACTTTTGGCATCGGATTGTATCAATTCCGTTACTTTTCTACCGATTTTTCACCTCTACCTCTATGTACATTTATCACATTCTGATGCGAGGGCACTTGAGTCAATTATAGGCCAATTTCATAGATAGTCACAATTATATCGATATATGACAATACAATTCAGCATAATTCTCTTATTAAATGAATTTTTGCAATACATATCGTACATCTAAAGAAATGTACTTAACATGCTTCCTTACAAGTAGATAGTAAGGTAAGTACTTACTAGAAAGGAGTAGTTTTGTTTTTGTGAAGAAAAAGTGTCTACTAGGATACATCCACTGTGTCTACTATTAGTTTTAACAAAAAAAAGTAATGTCATATTTTTAAAACTGTGTCAAGTAAGTCATTACTAAACTCCTTCTAAGTAATGCAGGCGATATGTAGTAGTCATTAAAAAGTAAGTTCTTGAGTAAGTAAATTTTTTTTTTATAAATTTTAAAACTTGTTTTAAGTTAAAAAAATGTAGTATTAGGAAGGGTAATTAAGATTCGGCATTGCCGAATATAATATTCTTGTTTTCGTTTTTTTTGTTACAAACAAAATCTACAGCTGACTAATCAATCGATTGATGATTTTTTTTAGGTCTTAAAAATATTTCACACATTTTGAATATGATTATTGTTTACAATTTAATAAATTAGCAAACAAGTGTTTGAAAATAAAATTGCGAGTGTTCCAATTGTTTCAAAAAAGTTATTTTAAATAAATTTTATCAAAGTAATTATTGCATTTATTTGTATTACATCATTTCTAGTCTAAATAATATGCACGTGTTTCATTAGAAATATTAAGAAATCTAAAAGAATTATAATATATATTTAACTTTAAGAAATTCTTGTGGTTAAAATTGTTTTTTAATAATTTATCTTATGACAAAATTTGTTAATGTTTCGGTTATAAAATTGCGGTTAATATGGACCACATACACGATTAATTTATATTTTTTTATAACACATCTGTTGAGAGAAAAACATTCATATGTATATACCTTCCAAAGACGAATCAGAATAAAATTTGTTATAAGGAGTTCAATTTCGAACAAAAATTAAATATGTGCTACAATTTTATGGCTAAAAAACAATTAATCATTAGGGAATTGTGTAATAGAAAATTATTATAAATCACTTAATATATTTTTGTTTAATACAGGCACATACATAAATGCATGTTATTTAATTATTAAATATTTAATCATAAACCATTTGAGAATTGTACACAAAAAAGAACACAACATGTGTTGAATAGTTAATGACACTCACGGGATTTGTGGAAAATATATAGGAAAAACCTAACTAATACTTACACAAGTTACATGCATGTAGCTAATGCAGGTTTTGAAGTTTCAGATCAAACACCTCAAAAGACGTAGAATATACAATTGTCATTTACTTCCAAATCCAAGTCAAGTCATTCTCTGAAGTGTACAATGTATCCAGACTTATATAAAGCTATGTTTTTTGGAGAGATACAAGAAGAATTACCATATTAATGAGTCCAAAAGCTCTATTAGAGGGTTATGGTTGTATGGGGCCTAGGTAAAATAATCAACCGATTTTAATCATTTTCCTTGGACCAATCAAAAAAATCAATTCGAAAATTGCCACCTGTAGCGTTCGCACAAGTTTTGCATGGATATACAGACGAACGGTCATTGCTAAATCGACTTAAAAAATGATTCTGAACCTAAAAAATTTAAATATATAATATCTTTCTGAAGACAATTTTTCAAAAATTTGACCAATCATAGACCGATCCTCATAACATTTTATAGAGAGTTTTTGATTCTGTTAAAACTATTTTTTTGCTGAATTTCACTCTCTACTTTTATTTTCTAGTGGAACCTTCTATAGGTTAGAATCAATTATTGAGAGGTTTCAAACTATGGATCAATCTTGATCAAATTTATTTGAGAGATTTTTGTCCCTATATTTTTGTCCGATGTTTGAAATACATTTTAATATAATTTCTAGTGGCATAAAACTTTTTAAAATTTTTTAGCACTATATATCAGGGTTGGCAATATTGGTACAACTAAAAAAAAATATATATTTTTAACACAAAGTTTAAAGAACTATCGACTTCGATCAAATTTTTAATACACTTCGGAAAAGGATATTGTAATGAATGCTGGAATAGATTATAAACAGACAACATTCGAAAGGAGTAATTTTTAGCTTTACTCTTTTCGATCGGTTGTCTTTTCTTTGCAGTAGTATATGGACTATTCTATATACTGGACAATAATATATAAACTAGTATTCTGTCTAGTTTATAGATTATTCAATACTCAAGTCTATTGTCAATACTCTACCAGTCTATTGATTAAATGGTTTTAAATATTGACTTGTCCAATGACTAATCTATAGTTTTAAGTACCTTTAACTAGAATTAGTCTTTGGACGAGTATAGAGTTTTTATACTAGTCTATTGGCTAATATACTAGAAATATTGATTAGTTTACTGAATGTAAAAGTCGGTTTAAAATGTTTTAGTTCTACTTTGATATAAATTTTGCAAGAACATAGATTTTGTACAATCTGACACAAAAAAGTACACTTTTAAATTCGGTTTTGTATAATTTGAAAATTCCATTTGCCATCCCTGTCTATTTGAATTGTTTATTTATATTCCGAGAGCCCATTTGTATGGGGGGCTAGGTGAAATTGTTGACTGGTAGAAAAGTACTAGATCGACTTAGAATTTAAAAAGGTTCTATTATATATCTATATACTATTGAGTATCTATGACCGACATTTCGAAGTGTTATTTATAAAACTAGTACTAGTAAAAGCTTTTATGATAATTTTTACTACTGTCATTGGAATCTAATTTGGACTCAACATCTTGAAATAAAATCATTATCAAAAAATATATGAAAATCGGGTTTCCTATATATGAAAAATTCTTGACAATTTCCAAAAATTTTTATATTTTTGATTCATCGAAAGTTAAAAAAACTTCTAAAAAATTGTCTTTTACGATGGAAAATTTTTGAAATTGTCCACAAATAAAGTTTCCCATAAATAATCGAATAACTGATAACGAAAATTCTTTAAATATCCATTAGGCAAAGTCTCTAAATTAAAACTTATTCATTGCCACATATTTATTTCCCTTATCCCTTTAAAAATTCTTTTTAAAAAAATATTGTTATTTTAAAATTTTTGGATGATATCGACTTAAAAGCTGTTATTTTTCATTAATTTTAAAATGCCGGCAAAAACACATACTTACATACCATATACATATGAATATACTATTTTAAAAATTAGAAAAAATGCTTATCTTGCGTAAACAGTTAAATAAACTTGTAATTCTTATCGTAAAAATACGATATTGACAACAATAAAATAAATACTACATATAGAGAAAAACAATTTTCTTGAATTATACGTAATATTGTAAATATGTAGTATATTTATTTTCTTTACAATTATATACAAACAATTTTTGCCGCCAATATTTAAACTTTTATATGTTTATACAACATTTGTGCTGACATGTGTAGTATTTAACATCCTACACAATTTATTTTAATGTTTATTATTATTTATTAATACCTTTTAGAGTGCTTTTATGAATACACACAGTATATTTTTTGAATTGTAATTTTATAATGTAATAGAAATCAGAGATAGAATAATGAATTATAATTAAACGATTGAAAAATAAATTAACATTTAAATCTGGGAGGAAATTTGTTGGTAATTGTTATAATATAGTGTGGAACTTTATAACGCCTAATATTTTACCGGTTTCGTATTTTATTTTCATATTTGATATTGATATACATCGGATATAAAATCTCTGCCTAATCAATAGACTGAACTATAGTCATGGTCAAAAAAAGATATAGTCCACAGACTTAAAAGCTCAGTCATGGTCAAAAAAAGATATAGTCCACAGACTTAAAAGCTCAGTCCATATGCTAGTTATAGATCAATTTAGTAGATAAGTCCATAGAATAACCATATTCAATAGCTCAAGCATAAACTAGTTATTATTAAAAGATCACTATAGACTAGTCATGGTCAATACTTAGATCAGTTCTGTTTATATACTATGTAGTCAGATGTCAACATATTAGTCTTGACTATACCATAGGCAGCTAATCAAAAAACTTCTCAATAGACTACTCCATAGATTTGTTATTAGACTAGTACAAAGACTAGTTAATACATCAGTCCATAGTATAGTCAATCGAAGAGTCCATAGACTGGTCAATAGATAGGAGAATCAATAGACTACTTAATAGACTAGTCCATATACTGATCATAGATCCATATACTGGACTTGTACATGTACTAGGTAATATAGGTAGTCTACAAACCGGTCAATACATTAGTTAATAGACTGGGCAATATATTAGTTCATAGACTAGTTCATAAACTAGTTTATATACTATTCATAGGCTTATCAATAGCCCGTAGTTTTAAACTATCCATAGAATTGTCATGAAGTCGAAGGTTTTACGTTAGTACCTGGCGTGTGGCCCTATCTCACGGTGGTACTTTTACAACCACTGGGTGAGTAAAAAGTAAACAACTCACCACTGCCTCTTTGCTTGGATGTTCCGGTCCATGTACAAGCACTTTCTCCTGATACTCGAGCTATCTAATCTCTTGCCATAGTATTGACGTCGGGGAAAGACAGGTGTCATGAAAATTATATTTCACCATGTATCAGTCTTTTAAGCAAACACCCTCTTTTCGTATTTTGGGTTTAAGCCATAGCCACTACTTGGATCCATTGTATTGGACACTCATCATGAAAACATGCCCGAGGACCTATAAAGTGGTCAATAGAATAGTCCATGGACAAGTTAACAGAACAGTTCATAGATTAATCAATAGTTAATATAAACAATAGACTTCTAAATTATCGTATTATGGCCTCCGGTAAGTTAGTGGTTAGTGATCTAGTGTGGTAGACCGGAGGTGATAGGTTCGATTCTCACCCGTGGCACTGGTTAAGGAGCGCACAACAGGCCCGATAGAGGCCTAGGTGTATTTCTTCGGATTTGATGTGTATACATTCACCTTTCAAATTAACTAACTGTAAGTTATCTTCTATCTTGTGTTAATCGAATGATTACTTTTGCTCGATTTGTTGACAATAAACTGAAATATAGGGTTAATCATAGCCCGATCTCCATTTAATATTATCAGAACTTTTCGTTATAAACTATGCTCCATATAAGGTACCCTACATACCTTATATGGACGATAGGGTCAATTATAGATAAGTCCTCATCAAATTGATTAGAGAGATATATGTTTCTATTATTAATCCAGTTCTTTATAGACACCTTATATGAGGGTTACAGGCGATTTAGTTCCGATGCTCGCTCTTCATTTATTTATAATTTTTAGTTGTAAAATACTGACTTTTGCAAATTTTTAGGACGATTTCTGTCTCTTGGACTTATTTATGGGTGTATTCCTAAAGACCTTTTGCATGGTGGGCTAGGTGAAATCGTAGACTTGTAGGAAATCATTAGATAGTCTTAGATTTTTATATGGACCTTAAATTTATACAATTGTGGGTCTGTGACCGATATTTTGAAGTGTTTTTAAATGGTGGAAAGGAAAAGGTTGTAGTAGTGGTCTAGGATTGACTGTGATATAATAAGCTAGTAGTAGGCTTTGGTTATACAAATTTGAGCAAATTTTGTGACAAAACATGTCGAGTTTGTGCTTTCTTATACCTTCCAAAATGAAGATTTTTTAATCAATACACTGTTTAAAAAAACAGCAATTATCCGAATATTTCTCAGCAATTCTTTAGTGTGGACAGAAACAAATCGTTCGATAATGCAGTAATTAAGTGTACAAATAAACTAAACAAATAAGTTTATGCCTTCCTATAAATTAAAATTTTCTTAGAATTTCTAAAAAAAAAGTTATCTATCTAACTATTTAAGTATTAAATAACATTTCAAAAATGAACATTTAGTTACTAGGGCGTTTAGCTATATTTTTAAACATGACTATACGTATCTGTAGGGTAAAGTATCTGGAGAATATATATAGTGAAATAAATAAGTCATTATAATATTGAACAAAAAACAACACCGTTATTAGTCATAAACAGACAAAAATGTAAATAAACAACAATAATATAATAACAACAACAAAATACACGTGAATAAATATCCGAATGAATAAATACCTTTTTTTGTTACATATTAACATAAAACTAAATATGAATGTATCTAACTGTCTGTGGATCTAAAATAAATACTCATTACAACCGTTTTTTTTTTGTTTTGGTTAAATTTAATATTTTGCAAATTACTGGTAACATCAAACCTTAATTCTAAAAAAGGATAATAATTTGAAATGAATTAGGACATTATTCATTTTATTCTACATATATTTTTTTTGGTAAATTTTACCAAAATCGATTAAATAATTATTTTACTGTCCCATGTCTGTGATTTATTAGAGTGTTTGTCATGTAAGTTAGTGTGCATGTCTTGCTTCTTTTCCATTGAAAGATAAAAATCCAATAGATTAAAATTTTCATAATGGAACGTTATGATAGTGGTGGGTTGGTTAGTTGGTTATGTCTATGATTCCATTATTTTTCATTGCACGTAGTTTTGTTAATAGATAAGCAGGTGTTCTGTTATCAGTTGATTTGTTTCTTTTTTTTAAGTTTATTAGTTTTTTGGCCATTTATTTTACTTAGAATACGAAGGAGTTATAAATCTATAATTATACTTTTATATGGGTTCTATTGCACCCAGTAAAATGACTTAATAGTTTGTATTTTAAATATATTTGATTTCATTTTACAGTGCAGTAGAACTTGTCTATTTCTGTTGAACAGTTTTAATACCCTACACCTCTTGAGTGGGCAATTATATTGCTCCTATATCCACCTTAAAGTATACCAATCATTTTCGGAGTCGATTTAGCTATGTCCGTCCGTCTGTCCGTCCATGTAAACCTTCTAATCAAACTACATGCAATTTTGAAGATAATTCAATTAAATTTGATACATGATCCTTTATTGTCCCAGGTACGAAGCCTATTAAAAATGGTTAACATCGGTGCATTATTTCATTTAGCCCCTATACAACTGAACCCCCGAATAGGGCTTGTAAAGCTTGTAATCAATGAAATTTGCCACATGATCTTCTATGATACCGTATACAAAGCCTATAATGGTTAACATCGGTGTATTATTTCGCCTAGCCCCCATACAACTGTACCACCGAATAGGCCTTATAAGTTCAAAATTATGTTTAATATACTTGTATATCGACAAAAAGCTGCAAAACCAAGTTCTATACTAGCCTAGATGACCCTCATGAACTCTATAATTATAGGGCTTTATTTCTCCCTAGACCCTATAAAAAGACCCCTTCAAAATTTGACTTAAATATCCTCAGTTTTATTCAACAATAAATTGATTAATCTATTTAAAAAAATTTCAGACACATTGTTCTGAAGTGAAACGTATATATTTCTGCGAGAGCATTCTGCAAACAGTAGTCTGGCGGGGTCGCTTCTTATTGACGTTTTTAGGCATTTCCTCGCTTTAAACGAACCTGTTGTATTCGGTGCAGGTTTTTCGTAATGGTCTGGCCGGATTTCAGAATCTCAAAATATATTGGATCATTAGGTCCTACCAAATATAGGACATTTCCTTAGCTACAATATGTTTGGCTTTCTTGTCGATTCTTTCTTGTCGAGGGGCTACATTTTCCATTTTGCATTGCAGATATTATGCAATGCGAAAATTATTTTCTTCTAAAAAGTTTAAATAGTACTTCGGACATACAAATCATTGTTTATGGACCACGGCTCCAATTCTTATGGAGCTCCCAATTATTTTTGCAAATATTTCTGGACTTTGGTAACAATTTTCATGCAGTAATTTAAAAAATTCTTCAAACTATCTTTGTCGTCAGTGTCAAAAACATCACTTGACATAAAAACATATGGCAACCTTTTAGCATAAATTGCGGTGAATAATTGGTATGATTCAACTGATTCTTTATGTGTATTCAAAAGTTTAGGGTATTGAGGACGCGACCACATCTTATAAACTTTTTTTTTAATGAAGTCGAAACAAATCAAATTATTTTACACAATTACTATCATGATTACTATATGACAATTTCTTTCTAATAAAAGTAATTAACTATAACTCAATAAATTATAACCCACTTTATTCATAATAAATTTCTTATATTTCTCTCTCCTCTAATATTTCCAGTTAATGTAATTCCTCTCTATAAAACCCCCAACAAAAAACACAAACACACAATGTGCCTTTCAACACCCACGACTTCGTCAAATGGTAACAATACCTCAACAGCATGTTCGTCTAGTCCATGTACCGCAACCAACAATGATGCCACCGCCAATGGTGATGTCTCTGCGTGTGGTACAAATCAAAAACAACATACAGAATTAGATTGCAATGGCAATACTAAAACTACAACAGTCAACAATAATAGTATTAAACAACGTAAAGTAACAACAGCTGGTGGTGATGCACAAAATGATACAACAGCCAAAGATTTAGTTGATAATTTAGGTTATAAGGAAGAGAATGCTGTGTACAAAGAGATAGCAGCCGCCAAAGAGGTGCTAAAACAGCAAAAGCAAGTGGAGGAGCCTGAAAAGGAATTTAAAGCTAAAATAAGATGGCCAGATTTAGGAGCACAATTATTTTTACATGTCGGTGGTCTTTATGGTTTCTATTTGCTGTTCTCCGCTAAATTTTATACGTTTTTATGGGGTGAGTAGAAAATTGAATCATTTATTTGTTATTCATTTCGAGTACAGTTTTATATTGCTTAACTACCGCTTTTCTTGGTTTATGTTGCTAAAATCTTTAGGGTTAACGTAAGCACTCAGACAGAATTTGATCATGACAGACCAAACAAACATCATTCCCGGAGTCGACACACTAAAATCAGCTTACACTCAAACGTGGACTTCTTCTACATATTCCATCTGTTTTCCATATAACAGATATTTCTCATAGGTCATTGAATGCGCAAGAGTGATGGCAGCTCTGAATCAGTTACAATCACCAAATCAGAAACTTTTGATCTAACGCGACTTTTAGTTAAAAATATTTTTCAAATTATAAGTTCTGATTTTAAATTTATTTCATGATAACGAAATGAAGTTCTGATTAAACTAACCAAAAAAAATCAGAATTCTGTCAGTGCGATTTTTTTAGGATTTTTCAGTTATTCCTCTCTTTAAACGAAGCAGCAATATATAAGACCATTTGGTGTAAGCAAATACAGGACTTTTCCTTAGCTTACAGATATTTGACGTTAACGTCGATTCTGTTTATTCGGCTGTCTTCAGATACGAGTCTCTCGCTTTCGGTTATGGTAATGGGTTCATTTTAAATTGCAAATTTTTTTTGTTTTAAAACATTCAAACAGCATTTCACACCTGTAAAAACCGGCTACAATTTCATATTAATGAGTCATTTGATACAACTCTAAATCGGTTACGATCACCAAATTATTAACTCTTGACTTATGCAAATTTTTAGTTAGAGATCCTTATCAAAACTCGGAAAGATTAAAATCCATGGGCCATATATGTATGTATGTATGTATGTATGTATGTATGTATGTATGTATGTATGTATGTATGTATGTATGTATGTATGTATGTATGTATGTATGTCAAGAGTAAATATATTATCACTGCCGATATTAACAAAGAAAGTTTAAAGTTGAAGGCGAAAGACAACACCATTTTCAAAGAAATACAGAAATTATTAATTTATATTTAATTATAAAAGTCCATTTAAGATTTGTCATTTCTCTGACATAAGAGTATTAGTGGATTATATATCTTAATTTTGACCATGAAACCTGTCATTTGCAGTAATAGTCGTGCAATACTTTAGTATTTAATGCATATGGGAGGTCCCACGCCCACTTTTTCTAATCTGCCCATTTCTAAATATCATATTTATAGCTACAGTGGACATTTTTATACCCTGCACCACTTTAGTGGGGAGGGTATATTGGTTTGTGCTGATGTTTGTAACATACAAAAATATTCGTCCTATACCCACCTTAAAGTATACCAATCGGCTTAGAATCATTTTCTGAGTCTATTAAGCTATGTCCGTCTGGCTGTCCATATAAACCTTGTGCGCAAGGTACAGGCCGCAATTTTTAAGATAATTGAATGACATTTGGCACATACGCCCAAGGACAAAGCCTATTGAAAATGGTTAAAATAGGTCCATTATTTCGACTAGCCCCCATACAACCGTACCCCCAAATTTGGCTAATAATTAATTTAAAAGGTCAAAATTCACTTACAAACACTTTTCAATTCTACATTAATAATATTGAAGAAGACTTAACTTCCCCCTACCAATATTTTTGGGGCCATATTTTGCCCTACTCCCCTTTGAGCCCTCTTAAAAAATCTTTTTTTTTGCCAAAAAAAGTAAAAATATTCCGAAATAAAGTTAAAAACAAACCAAATGCTTTATTTTTTAAATAATCCTCATTTTTAACACACATACAGACTGGTGTAGGGTATCATATAGTCGGCTACGACCGACTATACATTCATACTTGTTTTACTTATGTATTGAGAATTTTAACATTTATTTTTTATAAGAGCGTGGTATTTATATCCTTCCAAACATACAGAAAGATTCTGTCAAAATTTCATTCTATGAAGTCCAAATAATTATGACGCATTTTTAACGATCACATTTGTTTATGAAAATATTGAAACACCCACTGATTTTTTCATAGGTATATATATATTTGTAGATTATATGTATATACTTAAGTATCATCGTAACCATTCTATGTTTTTAATAACATTAATTAAACTCTACAGAAACCTGTGAGTCGGAGAAACTGAATTTTAAATACAACCCTAATATATATTAAGAAATATCATTAAGTCCCTGACATCGAATTGGTGTGTTTTTACATTATTTGTAATGCGCAGGGCAAGGATTTTTATGGAAATGCATATTTGTAGTCAGAAACTCAAAATAACTATTAACTAGTTTTATCAAATCAAAAAAAAAAAAAAAAAAAAATAAAAAAAAAAATCAAAAATATCGCTACAAAATGACATCGACTTGTTGTTGTATATTTATTTGATGTCAAAAACTTTAGATCTGAATATTTGTTAATATGCATCTTCACAAAGAAACATTTTCGGTGCAGATATTTCACATTTTTAGTGTTTTTTGCCATTTTATTGTTCATTTTTAATTTTTTAGTGAATGAAAATTATTGCCTTTGAAATGAGTTCTTCTAATTGCTACGAATTATTAGCGTACCCTTTAAAATTTTGCTATAGATCCCTATTTGAGAACTATTAATCTAAACACAGACAAGAACACGTGAACATCTAATGTATCATTAAATTTATGTATGTTTTCCATCCATCCATCCATCCATCCAAGCATACATTCAATCTAAACTCTTATATTGTGTGCATGTGATAAAATTATACGTAAACAAGACTCCTTAATTGGAAACCATTAAATTAAAATCCATTAATAAATATTCTATTTTATAGTTTTATTTATTCTATATACAAACATATTTATATTTATTATATATATTTTTTTCATTTACTTAGAAATTTATTTGTATGCTTGAATATTTGTATTGAACATTGATCGTGGAACAATGTTGCCAACTCTTTAACACTTAAACATTATAAAGTGTGGACAATATCAATTATCACTTTAATGCTACAGACAGATAACACTAACGTTTTCATGTTGTATGTACTAAAATAATTTACAAACATTTTAAGAAAACATAATAATGAAAAGTTTTTATAACCATTTTTATTATATGTATGTATATAGAGTATACTTATTCATACATAATTAGAAATAATAAAAATTTTAGTTTTTTTGCGGCTAAATACTGCAAAAATAGATAACAAAAATGTGTGTTAGTCTAACATTTTGGAAAATATTAAGATATATGACTTTATAGATAAATATGTAGTTATTGTTTACACTTGTTCGAAAGCTAAAATTAATGCGAATTTTGACATATTAAAAAGATATTGACAATTAACTGTTTGTGTATGTATTTATGTACAAAAGTTTGCGTCATACGATAAAAATTATGTCTGAAGAATACACTGGGGAAAAAAGATTTTTTGATTTTTCGCCATGTGTCGCTTGAGTGTACAATGGGCTTTTATTGTTTACATTACATTAAAATATATGACTTTATAGATAAATATGTAGTTATTGTTTACACTTGTTCGAAAGCTAAAATTAATGCGAATTTTGACATATTAAAAAGATATTGACAATTAACTGTTTGTGTATGTATTTATGTACAAAAGTTTGCGTCATACGATAAAAATTATGTCTGAAGAATACACTGGGGAAAAAAGATTTTTTGATTTTTCGCCATGTGTCGCTTGAGTGTACAATGGGCTTTTATTGTTTACATTTCTAATTCACAATCATTCTTTTTTCACGTTAAATTTATAAAAGATGATGGTATCATGGTTTCATTATCTTAAGTCGACTTTACAAGATCACACATGTATTATGATCTGTCAAAATTTTGTGTACAAGAGTACGAATGGGATCGTCTAAACACAATATGTAATGAAACCATCACACATTGAGAGAGAATATTGATAAAAATTTGACAGTCGTATGGCTCTCTTCTTTTTTTGAAATGATTTAAAAAACAAGTGTGAAAGTATAGTCGGGCATGGCCGACCATATAATACCCTACACCATGAGTATATTTTTAAAATTTTTATTTTTTATAAAGAAACTTTTATGTGGAATATTACCATAATTCCAAAATATTGAAGCATTTTATTGATAAAAAAACTAAAATTTCTAAATGAGGCTTTTTATAGTTCAAATATGTACCGGTCCTCGGTAAATTTGGGAAAAGGATATATTTTTAAATAACAGTTAGTTTTGTTGAGTTTCATTGCGATACAAATGGTTACAAGTCAATTTTAGACGTTTAAGACATTTTTTGAAGGGGGGTTTGTATGGGGGCTAGGGTCAAATAAGGGCCGATCCTTACGATCGTGTCATTTATACTTATATAAAAGTTATGTGTGCCAATTTTTAGAGAGATAATAGAATATTTGACGTAATTATGGCATAAAAAGTTCAAATCGGGCGGTACGGTTGTATGGGGGCTAGGACCGAAATAATGGACCGATTTCAACCGGCTTCAATAGGCTTCATCCCTGTGCCAAAAAACATGCTTGGTCCAAATTTCATCAAATTATCTTGAAAATTGCGGCCTGTACCTTGCGCACAAGGTTTACATGGACAGCCAGCCAGTCGGACAGACGGACGGACGGACAAACATCAGCACAAACGTATAATACCCTCCCCACTACAGTGTTGTAGGGTATTACAAGCAAGTCGTATTAGATCAGGGATGTATTTTATGTAAACACATACAAAAAAGTGAAACAGCTGTTTTCATCTAACTTTGTTATTGTTTTATTACCAATCGTGCAAGCACAAAAAATATAAATCGTACGACTTTTTAGCTGGAGGTCCACACCACGCGTTCTACGCTTTCAAGCATTTTAGGCGTCTGTCAAAAAAAAGTAAAATCAATGTATTTGTATACTGAAAGTTACAAGTACAAAAGCGTAGAATGCCTTGACCCGTAGAATGCTTAAAGAAGATCTACTTTCTACATTTATAAGCGTCACAAGAAGCGCACAAACATGTCAGCTGATTTTGACATTTTATATTCTTTATATAATGCGTATTCATCAATTTGAATAAAGAGCTGTAGAAGCTGTAGCTATTTGAAAATTAAACATGTAACTTGAAGCGTAGGTATGAAAAGCACGTAATGCTTTGACGCGAAGACGCGTAGTGTGGACCTCCGTCTTTATTCTCTTTTTTGTTATACAGATAGAATTTAATTTTACTTTTTCATTAGACTTTATGTACGTAAAGTGTGATCGTGTGAGGTGCCCTTTACTAGTTATATTTTACAAGGGATTAGGTTCATATAAAAACCCAAATTTCTCTTAAGCTGCTCTCAAATTTCCACCATTCGACCTTTCAAATTTCTACTTAACCTTAAAAATATGTACATATGTATACAACTTAACCTTACATTCATACAAACATAACATTTAAACAGCCCACCTTTAAGTTATTACGTCTCTTTGTTGCTATACCTACTACAATTAAATGATGACACAACAATACAACTTTTCAATGTTGTAATAGTTGAGAGTGATCTAAGACCCACAAAATTTTAGTGAAAAAAATATGCAAAATGTGTGTTTAAAAAAAAAATTGAACTTTAACCGAAACAATTAACAATTTTATTGTTTCACTTTATGTGAGAAAGAATATATTTATATTATTGAAATCGATTCTGTTAAAAGTTTATGTGTTGTTTTCTTGTTTTTTATACTCTAGTCTGGGGAAATATCACTTTCGTTTGGTATTATAAATATTTCTTGACAACTTAAATAATGCAACCCAAATTTACATTTTTCGAGGTCCTAATTATAATCGAACTCAAGATCATAATTTCAAGATATTTTGATGAAATTTTCACATACGCTTCTTTTGAACCAATGACAAAGTCTTTTGAAAATTATCGATTATTTCATCTAACACTATGGGCATTTTAGATTATAATTATGGCAAATATACTATAAAAATTGGTAAAACTAAGGTATAGGCAATAAAAATGCTGCCGATTTTCGCAATGATCGTGCATCATTTGAATTTGATCGTATGTCCTAAAAGGAATGCTATCTTATAAACATCAGGCTGTTATTTAGAATGGGCTTAAGGCAACTATTTCGGGCGCCACTTGTATGGAGCCTAAGTTTAAAT
This sequence comes from Lucilia cuprina, assembly GCF_022045245.1. Classification (NCBI taxonomy): domain Eukaryota; kingdom Metazoa; phylum Arthropoda; class Insecta; order Diptera; family Calliphoridae; genus Lucilia; species Lucilia cuprina. The sequence goes on from NC_060952.1 coordinate 38,999,018, forward strand.
AAACATCGACCGATATAGAGTCAATTTAGAACCTATCCTCACTAAATTTGAAAAAGAGTGTTGGCTCGTAAGGGACTTACTTGTGTCGAATTTCATCGCTATACATTAGTTTTTAAGCTTGCAATGAGTATTATTGACATTTTCTTAGGAGGACCATATGTAAAGGAGTCAATTATGGACCGATCCTTATAAAACTAGGCAGGTTGTTTTTGGATCATATGAAACTTATTTATGTCAAATTTCGTCGCTCTTTAGAAACAGTTATATCTGCACAATTGTATTGCGGGGGCTACGTCAAAACATCGTCCGATATTGCCCATTTTCAATACTAAACAAACTGCAGAAATAGAGAATATTTGTTCAAAATTTCAAGCTTCTTCCGTTCGGACTCTATCGTTCTTTCAACAGACAGATGGACGGACGGACAAGGCCAGATTGTTTTAGAATTTTATTAGGACCCAGAATATGTATACTTTAAAAACTAATATTTCGTTGTGTTACAAACGGAATGACAAAATCTTTCCACTTAAGGGTGCATATTATTGACGAAATCCAATCTCATGATAATAACAAGCATACAGAACTAGCAACCTATAGAAGCGATTAACTTTTTTGTTGTTAAGATAATGACGATTACATGTAAGGACCCTACGTTAGAGGTTAATTATTTAAAAGCATTTTTATACTCTGTCTTCCATACTCGATGTTTTAAGTATACTTTGGGTTAGGTGTGGCTTGACTTCTATTGTATAGTATAAGAGGAGAAAATCAGATCCTCTGTTTTAAATATTGTTTTGAGCTCCTTCGAATTATTCACAATCGCGGGATTACCACAATACATTATTCAAGAGTAGATCGACTATTGTTGCCGGTGCTTGGTTACTTAGAACCAGGACTGTAACTTTAATGTTTGCATTTGTATAGCTAGGAGAGGACAGATTGTACCTCACAGTTCAATCAACCACTGATGGAATTATATCCCAGAATGGTGTAAGAAATTTTTGGTTTCACCAAGATAATAAACATTTTTCGCTAATTGTAACCAAATCTTTGTACTATATTATACCCAAGTTTTATTTCAAAACTCCCAAATTTCCCACCCTAGATATATATACAATTTCTCGGAATAAGGCAATAATTAAATTAGGATTGATAGGTTTAATTAGTAATATATTATTAAGTCCGAATTTTTAATTTACTTTTCTTTTTATTTTCAGTTGTCTTTACCATATGGGCTTCGGGTATTGGCATCACAGCCGGAGCACATCGTCTGTGGTCACACAAATCCTATAACGCCTCTTTACCTCTACGCATCCTCTTAATATTTTTATTCACCATAGCGGGACAGGTAAGTTGTTTTGCAGTCATCTATTTTTTTAATAAATCTAATATTTTTGAACTCTTTCAGCGTGATGCCTATACCTGGGCTTTAGATCACAGAATTCATCACAAATTTTCGGAGACTGAAGCCGATCCTCACAATGCCAAAAGAGGTTTCTTTTTTGCTCATGTTGGTTGGCTCTTCCTCACTGCCCATCCCAAGGTGGAGGAGAAACGCAAAGTTATAGATATGTCTGATTTGGAAAATGATGGTGTGGTGATGTTCCAACGTAAATGGTTTATACCCTTATTTGCCATATGTTCAATTGCTTTACCTGTATTGGTGCCCTGGTATTTCTGGAATGAATGCTTGTGGAGTTCTTTTTGGATTAATTTCAATATGAGATTTACTTCTACTTTAAACGTGGCTTTCTTTGTGAATAGTGTAGCTCATATGTGGGGCAAAAAGCCATATGATAAGTAAGTTGATTTTTTGATTGCTCGATGATATTTGTAGATGTAATATTTTTGTGTTTGGATTTCTAGGAACATTAGCCCAGTTGAAAGCCCTATTGTATCGTTTTTGGCTTTGGGTGAAGGCTGGCACAACTATCATCATGTATTCCCCTGGGATTATAAAACTGGTGAATTTGGCAATTATAAATTGAATGTTACTACCGGATTTATTGATCTATGCGCCCGTTTAGGATTAGCCACTGGTCGTAAGTATTTGTTTTTGAAAGTAATTGATTATGGAACAGAGATATTGGTAAAAGCTTTATTATGATTATTCTTGCTTTCTGATTCGCCTACACATATATACTAAAGCCGGCTTTACACGATCACACAAGTAATATGATCTGTCAAAATTTTGTGTAGAAAAGTACGGATGGGATCGTCTAAGCGCAATATGTAATAAAACCATCACACATTTGGAGAGAATACGGATGGAAAATTTGGTAGTCGTATGACTCTCTTCATTTTTTGAAACGATTTAAAAAACAAGCAGGTCGCACTAGATCAGGGATGTATTTTTATGTAAACACATACAAAAAAGTGAAACAGCTGTTTCCATCTTACTTTGTTACAATTTTATATCAATCATGTAAACACAAAAAATATGAATCATACAACTTTTATTATCTGTTTTGTTATCGGGATGGTATTTCATTTCACTTTTTCGTTAGACTTTACGTACGTAAAGTGTGATCGTGTGAAGTGTATTTTAGCAGTTGAAGCCAGTCAGAGAGCTCGTTTGTTATTCTATGCCGAGCTCTGATTTGAATAATATAATGCAGTAGTCTACAGAGAGTAAAAAATTAACTCTCTTACTGCTTTTATGTTAAGAGTACAAGAAAGCAGTTTTAAAGCGAATACGACTATTAAAAAATCACTCGTGTGAAGTGTCTTTAAGCAGTTGAAGCCAGTCAGAGTGTTCGTTTGTTATTCTATGCCGAGCTCTGATTTAAATAATATAAAGCAGTAGTCTACAGAGAGTAAAAAATTAGCTCTCTTACTGCTTTTATGTTAAGAGTACAAGACAAATCATTCGTGTGAGCTTTAAAAGAGTGATATTATTAGATGTTAAACCTATGAATACTTTTATAATCTAGCTCAGTGGCCATGAATTAAACGATAATTATATTAGTGAATACATTTACAAAATTTTAATTTTATAAATTTTCTTTCGTCTTCCAAGGTAAATTTGTCTCTCCCGATATGATTAAAAGACGTGCCTTAAAATGTGGTGATGGTACTCGTTTCCTTAGCGATGACTACGCCCACAAAGATCAAGTCTGGGGTTATGGCGATAAAGACTTGCCACAAGAAGATTTACAAGAGCTACAGAAAATGAAATCTTAATTTCTGTTCTACCTAATGTATTTTTATTGCAATGAAGTAGTGATTATTTAATTTAAATTGTTGTTAAGTTTTATAGATTTCGTAAGTGTGTGTTAAAAAAACAAAATTGAGTAAAAAAACATATAATTAACATTCCTAAATTTAACATTAAAAACCCTGTGTATTGAAAAGAATAGAAATCCAAAAGCAAAAATAAAAAAATCTAAATAATTTATTAAAGAAACCAAATAACGAAATAATAAGTATTGTATATTTTAGGTATTTAATTCAGTATAAATGTTTTTGTACCTCATTGCAAATGAAACTTATTAAATTATATACTAGAAAAAGAAAAATTATTTAAATATTCAGCTTTGTTTTATTTCTATTTTTACTTTTCTTCAGGTGCTAAACCTTTTTTTGGAATTTAATTATTTCATTTGATTTGTCATTTCTTTAAGTTCGTTTTAGAATTTGAAATTTAAACTTTAGTTCTTTACTTAACGTGGACGTGTGCAGATTGCTTGGATCATTGTGGTGCAACGGTGTTATAAGTTTCTTTAGTAAAGATCCTGGCTTATAAAATTTTTTATATTTAGAAGGTAGATAAAATATACTTCAATATGTGTGTTTTAATTAATTAAAAACAAAACAAGAAATAATTTGTTTTAGTGATATATAGTATGTGAATCTGTTAAAAAGTAAGATCAGTGTGGCTAATATGACTTAATTTGATGTTAATAGAATACATATTCTCTTTCGAGCTTTACCTTTAAGGGTCTAGTGCTATCTAAAACCCAAGTGTTAATACCTTTAGAATGTTACAAAATGCTTTGTAACAGGTATCCGAAATGGATTACCAGTTAAAGCTTCATGGCCTTGTCCTCCTTCTTATATTCATTTTAATGTATCAAATAAGACCATGGAAAAAATCGAAGAAATAAGTTTTTAAACGAAATCTGACTATCCTCAAAAATTGGATTATATCTTTTTCATATAAATGATCTTCTGAATATATAAATGACAAAAATTACCATTACTTGTCACGATGTTTGTACAACTTGCTATAACCTACACCACTATAGTGGGGGAGGGTATTATAAGTTTGTGCTGATGTTTGTAACACCCAAAAATATTGGCCTTACACCCACCTTCAAGTATACCAATCGGCTCAGAATCACTTCCTGAGTCGATTAAGCTATGTCCGTCTGTTCGTCCGTCTGTCCGTGAGTCCATTCTTTGCGCACTCTACAGGTCGAAATTTTTGAGATAATTTTTTTGGTCCAAGGAAGAACGTTATTAAAAAATGGTTGAAATCGGGCTTTTATTTCCGTACATGAACATATATTATTTGGAACCTATATAAGATTCAACATAAATGCTTCATTATTGAATTTAATCTCATTTAATATTCTCAATTGGTGTAGGGTATCATATAGTCGGCCACGCTCGTTTGATATAAAAAAAATAAAATCTTCTGTGAAATGTAAAAACTGATGAGCCTTAGTCTGGAATACTGATGTACATGCGTATAGTTTTAAAGATTAATAAAAGCTTAAATGTCAGATATTAAAGGGATAATTATAAATATCTACCAAGGAATATGTAGGACCAATTCTCATTGTCGCCGTTGTAAATACACAAATGTCTCTCATTTGTGTATTTACGACGATACTCTTTGGGTAGAAAAATCCTAATAGTGTTCTCTGTTTTGTCACCATACCAAATTGGTTTACATATACATATGTATATATTAAAATTTTTTAAAATCATTTGGAAAATATTACAGATATTATTTCAAACATTATGATAGGCCTCAGCCTAATGTCCAATATTTGCATAGATCTTCTGTTAAATACTATAAGTTAGATGACATATTGATGATATGGGACAAGTTCTCATTTTCTTAATTATACTAAAAATTCAAATTGTCAACCAGTGTCTCAGATGGGAATCGAATCCAACATCTCCTGTCTATCAGACTAGAATACTAACCACAAATTGCTATCGTCCCTATCGTCCCTGTAGAGAAGCCCTATTAGTGATCTACGTTTTGTCAACATTCAAAGTTATATGTCCAGTAGATGATATTTCCCGAAAAAAGAACATGGTGTTATCAAGAAGTCTTTAACAAATTTATTTATTTTTATTTTATTTATAGAATTTCTTATGCAATGTAGTATTGTGATAGTAGGCCTCAGTAGATTGGATAACACGATGGCCAAATTGGTTGCAGTTCTTATGTATTGATTTAGCAATTCTGATAGATTGTATAATTATTATTTTGATTATTATGTGGATCAAGTTCTCATTGGCCCCGTTATAATAATACAAATAAGACAATAGCACTAATTGTGTAGAGAAGCCCTAGCAATGATCTGCGTACTTCACCAACAATAACAAGGAGTTATGTGTCAACTGGATGAAAATTTCTTCGTTTCTATCTATTGATAAATCATTTTGGTGGCTGTTGATACAATCTTCTTGTGTATTATAGTATGGGCTTAGTAAGTCACAGAGATCTTATTCTATTAAATAGTATATGCATGGTTTGGAATGTATTGCAACCAAGGTTGAAACCCGTTTTAAAACAGTGATGAAGTTGCGGTGTCGGTATTTTGACTTATTTCGGTATTTATATTTTAGCGTTATCGGCCTAATTCGGTAACGATATTTAGGTATTTTAACTCCTTTCGTTATCGGTATATAAGCGTTAACGGTAGTAGTGCTGAAAATGTATCTTAGCGGTAAAGATAGCTTAGCGATATCGGTTGCCAACTTTGGTTGCAACCATTCCAAAGTTTTCAATGCAAAATGGAAAGTGTTTGAAAAAATCTCATTCACTACTTTAACTTTACATAAATTTACATCGTGCCGGAAAATTACACTTTTGTCTGTACTTTTAAGCTGCATTCTGAGACTAAAATAAGGGTATTTATTTAAGAGTGTCTTCAGAAGTTTCTTCCTTTAATATTAAAGCTTCTCATATAATCTTAACATAGGTTATTTATTCCATAAATTTATTGAACGAAAAAGAAAAGGGATCTAAATATAAATATGAATAATATGCATAAGTACAAATGTTAAAGAAAAACTTTGTCTTTGATTGTGTCTACGACAAGGTAAGGGAAACGTTTCTCGATTCTTCTGAATTTTTCAAATCATTGTTAATAAAATGCTTCCATGATTCTCATTGGATTTATTGTTTAAAACAGTTTAAGTACAGATTACACATGTTCTGTCATTGATTGTTATCCATTTGACAACCAAAGTCTCCGACATTCTTGAAAGAGTTCGTTTTTTTTTCTGTGACCGTGAAAATGTGTATAAACCGATATTTATTTAATACATTTGTTGATATAGAATCTTAATCTATTTCTCGGTTAGCATAAGGCCATTTTATAGTTCACACTAAAAGTTGAAATTGTTAAGTAAAATTTTGAAAATTAAATGAATTTTTCAAAACGTAAGAATGATAATAAAAAACTGTAAAACCCTCTCCAAGAATATAGTGAAAGAAATTATATGTCGTTTTGTATTACGTAAATTAATTATGTAATGTATAATATTACCAAGAAATTAATGAAAACCTAAATGCATGTTTAATTAGCATTTTAAACAAAAGAAAAATAATGAATTCCAGGGCAATATAGGTCGATCAATACACCTTGAATTTAAAGAAAGTAAATTAATATTATTTTTCCAGAATACTTTAAACGCACAAACACAATCCGATCGCTATGGACACAATGCAACAGAAATCCAATGGTGCAGAAGCAAATAAATCTGAAACAACTGAAGATAATGCAAAAAAATCTCTTAAACGTGAAGCCAGTTGGCCATCGGTATTATTTTACATACATCTACACATACTTGGACTCTATGGTATATTTGTAATGTTTACCAGTGCCTCATGGCTGACGATTATTTTCAGTGAGTCATCATCATAGATTTAAAATTGTAATTATTTAAATGAGCTTAAGTTGATTTTCTTTTACAGCTTTCATTTTGTCTGTATTGGGTATTTTGGGAGCTACAGCTGGTTCACATAGATTATGGGCTCATGGCACTTATACCGCTTCCACTTCATTGAAAATTTTCCTAATGTTGTGTCAGACATTAGCGGGTCAGGTAAATTGTGAACTTTTTAATATTTTAATTTTAACATTTTACAACACAGTTTTTTTGGTTTATTAGTTAAGCAAAGACTACAACCTATAGTTTTGTATTGAACCTATAGTTGGGCACAAAACCATTGAATAGTTTTTGCAAGAAAGCTTTATTTTGTATTTTTTTGTTTGTGTAATTTAATATCAGTAAAGTTTCTTTTCGTTAAGTTGTACAACAATTTTGTTGTGTTGATCTGAGACGCACTTTAGGTGCCCTAATGTGTTTAAGAGTTAGTACCCGCTTCTTAAAACAATTTACGATCTAGTTTTTAATCAAAAGTTTTAGATTGAAATTATTACGTTTATAAAATAGGTTAATTACCAGTAATTCATTCCAATTAGTTGTCAATTTAATTAATTTGTTCTTAAAATTAAGAAAATTGAGGAATACCTTTTACAAATTAAAGTTTTAGCCCAAAGTCATAGGTTTTCACAAAAAATGTTTACAATTACAGGGTTCCATTTACAACTGGGTTAGAGCTCATCGTTTGCATCATGAAAAATTCCGTAAACCAGAAGATCCCTTCTTCAGCAATCGTGACTTTATGTCGGCACATGTTTATGCTCAACTTTTAAACTATCATCCCGAACAAGAGGCTCTATTGGAAAAAGTCGACATGAGTGATTTGGAAAAGGATGGTGTAGTAATGTTTCAAAAAAGGTGAGACTCTCCCGCAATTTTAAATTTTAACAATAATTTATCTTTCTTCCAAACAGATTCTATTGGCTTTTATACTTTGTTATCCATGTTTTAATACCCATCAACTCGCCACTCGAATACTGGGGTGACTCATTGGCCGCCTCCATTGTGGTCGCCTTTTCATTGCGTTACATGATCGTTCTAAATCTCTGCTGGCTGGTTAATTCTGCTCATTTGGTTTGGGGTTTGGATAAAAGCTTTAAACCCTCCGATTCGAATAGTGTATTCTTTATTACCAAAAGCTATTGGCCCCAATATCACTATATGCTGCCCAACGATTATCAAAGTGGTGAATATGGTAATTATGCCAATGGCTTTATTACCGCCATGATACGGGTATTTGCTGCTTTGGATTTAGCCAAGGATTTGCGTACAATTAGCTCGACGGCTGTGCGTAATGGTTTGACGGAAGCGGTTGAGACTGGCCGTCCCATCGTGGATTGTATTAATGAATTCGCCCGCAAGGAGGAGAAAGAAATGCCCAAGAATCATTTCCTTAATAGGGAAAAGTTTATGTAAAGATGAATGCATAATGTTTGGGTAGCAAAAATAACTATCAAAAATATTTATACTTAAAATTGTCTTATAAAAAATGTTCGGCTTATTTAGATAATTTTATTTTTGATAAAATATTACATATATAAAAAATATACAAAAGAAGTTTTAGTTAAAATGTCTATTTGTTTCTCAACTATATTCTTTTACCCGATTAGCGAAATTGACATGAAATTAAAAGGTCAGTTTTGAATTAAAAAAAAGATTCACCTATGCCATTGTATACCTAGGGCCAATTGTGTGCACCTTTATCAAATTATCATGACCTCAGATTAGCCAGCTATCAAAGTCACCCGTTTCCAAATAAATTGAAATAAAGTTATAATGTTGACCATAAACTAAACAATATAGTTGAATATAGTCTGACATGGATTTTGGCTAATAGTGTAAATTGTAGTCTGAAACATAAGTTAATATAGTATAGTACAGTCTGAGCTGTAGTCTGGGCTATAGTCTTAAGTTAAAACTCGTATCTATAGTCTGGATTGCAGCGAACTATTGTCCAAACTATAAAATTCACTATAATTTGTATTAAAATCTATACTCTGTTTAGAGAATAGTCTGAACTATGATCTACACTATATTCTGATCTATAGTCTGGATTATATTCTGAATTATAGTGTGGACTATATTCTCAACTGTAGTCTGGATTATTTCCTTAACTATAGTAGGAATCACAGTCGTACTAAGTTCGGAAATGTAGTAGATATTATAGTCTAAACTATAATGTAACCAATAAACTGGACTATTTCCTGTGCTCTTGACTAAAGCCTGAACTGTAGTTTGCACTATAGTTTGAACTCCTAAATAATAAGTATAGTTTGCACTAAAGTCTGAGTACCGAGCGATACGCAAAAAAAAAATACATGGTTGTGGTAATCATTATATAAGAGCAACATATTATGATTGGAATTATGATTAAAATTAAAACATATTTTAATCATTATTAGTATAAGTATAGGTATAGATACCTATTAGTATAGGTATCGTATTATGTTTACATATTATAGTTTCAAGTAACCATATTATGGTTATACGTAATTATATTTTGGTTTAAAGTAAGCATAAAATGGATAAAATTTAAAAACATTAACATTTGTTTCATTATGACAACAATATAGTTTTACGAAAAACTTAGAATAGTTGTCCTAACCATGCCGAAGTATATTTTACTCTGCGTGTACAGTTTGCAGTATGCAGATTGCAGTATGGACTATAGGCTGTATTATAGTTTGCATTATAGTCCTCATTAATGTCTGAACTATAGTTCGGACTCTTAAATATATTATAGACTAAAATTATGGGTTAACATTTGCTTAAGTTATGCTCAGGAATACACTATAATTTGCACTAAAGTCTGAATAACTTTCTGATCTATAGTCTACATTGCAGCATGGACTATAGGTTGGATTATAGTCCCCCAATGTTAACATTAGCCTGGACTAAAAAGTGAAGTATAGTTTGGACTCTTAAATATAGTCAAGACTATAAACTAGTCTAATGGGTTAAATATCGTCTGAATTACAGTCAGTTTGATATTCTATACATTCCAGACTAGGGCAAAAAATCACATACGGCCCCTTGGAATAATAAAATGATGGCTAGGACCATTAAAAAACTATAGGTTAAGTCCAACGACAGCAAGACAAATTAAGTCCGAAGTTATTATACATACAGGTTTAAGGGCGAAACTACACAAAATTAAAAAAAAAACGGATTCAGATAAAAGTAGAGCGTGCCAAGAAGTCAGTTGAACGCTGGAAAAGAAATTACATCTAAATATCATAAGAGTGAAATTTATCTAAATAGTTCTCCCTTAAAAAACACTGATGAAAAATTACTAAGGAATTACGTCCAGAAATATGAATTTTTTTAACATTAAAAGATAATTCTGCGCTAGGGATTATAGTCAGAACTATGCCCTATTCCAAAGTATATTTGATTACTAAAATTTTAATATTCAAAATTTCTGTAGTTTTAAACTTAAGTATTACGGTTGATTTTTAAAGTTCTTTCAAAGCAAAGTGGAAGTGACAAATGTACGACAAAAAATATATGTCATAAGATTATAAGTTTTACATATGTAGGAAATTTTTTTAGAAACATATGCATATGTATACTTATATGTATATGAATTTAACTGCGACTTTTTGCGTCCTATTAAAAAAAAAAAAAAAATATTAAAAAAATTAAAATATTATATTTTAAAAGTTTAGACGCACATTAGGGGTATGGTAATGATCCCATTTTAAAAAAATTTCCTGATTATTATTTCTGATTTTGCATAAGATTATGAATAATTTTTAATAATACGTATATTCAAGTATTGGCGAATTAATTTTAAATATGAGAAAATTTGAAATTTGAGAAAAGTTACTAAATTAATATTTATTAAAGTAGTTATATAATTCATGTTGGTTGAGTTTAATCGCCGTTAGGAAAATACGGATTTTATTAACTTTTTGCATTAAATGTGCTACAATTGCTTTTTTTTTAATTTGCATTTTTGTTTAAATAAATCATAAAATCTCCGAAATTATCTGGAGATATTTCATAATATGTATTTAAATGGAGAATGGGATTCTTTCTTAAATGTTGGGCCTACTAAATGTAATACTTTGTTTCATATAAAACTTCCTAAATTTGCATTTTATTATATTTCCTAATAATAAAACGTGACACTGATGCATCAAGAGTTCAAACAACAATTATATTTTTTTACTCAATGAAATCAAAGTGTATATTGCATATTTACTTGAAGATTGTCATAAATCAAAAACAATTTCCTCAAAAGTTTTAATTTTCGCATTTAATGGTAAAACAGAATAATACTATAAACGTTGTCAGAAAAACATAGTCTACAATTAAAGCTACACGTACCAAATTTGCGCTAAAGTAGTTTTAATATTTCAATAACATTCGTTGTCAAAGTATGTGCGGATATTTGATAAACAAATTCAAAAAAAGGGGTTATCAAATCAACAAATAAATATTAATATATCACCAAAGTGACAACGCTTTGTTGTCGAAATAACAACGATGCATTGCCAAAATTACTTAAACAATTCGTAATTGAAATTACAACAATTTGTTGTCACAGTGACAACGATGACAATAAAAAAGAGCAGCAAATTGGCTTTGGTATTACAGAATATCAAAGAGAGATATTCAAATTTGACCAATAGCCAAGCTGCTACCAAATCCCCGATTGGGGTATATACTACATCCAAACTAGTCCAGGAATGCTGGGCATCCTTAAAAAGGATGGCGAGACATTAAAGATGAATTGGAGAAAGTAGGAGCCTCACTGCCCGATAGGGACATAAAAATCTTTTGTAGTATACCGCTAAAAGCTTACAAAAATCAAATAAATGAAACGTTCATTAAACTCTTCCAGACAAGATGACCTAATGAACTTGTATCAAAACCAGAAAGGCATGGCCAAGTTTGGACTGTAATCGCAGAAGATATGACTTCTGCAACTAAGCCGTCTTCATATCAGCAATCTTGTTGCTGTCATCAGGGAACATAGCTCATTTGGTAACCACGCAAGAAGACTTGATATATCCCACAACAACTTTTGTAGAAGTTGTCAAGACGAGGAAGAATTTATCGAACATCTATCCTGTCAATGCCCTGCGCTAGCAGACATTCGATTCACTGCGACTATTTGCCTATTTGTCAGAATTATCCATGCCAAAACTGGATAATATTATTGCCTTTATCAGACACAATAATTGGTTTTTAAGACCACCAAGCCATACTTGACCAAGGCACTAATTAGTCCACACAGACACACCTTCTATCTTCTCTTCTACTTCTACTTCAAGTCTTCATTACTCTCAGTATTTCGTTCTATACATACTCAGTATTTCGTTCTATACATACTCTAATGGCTAAACCCTAAAACTATCCATTTTCATTCTTTTCTATCTCTATTATCTTTACCAACAGGACCCAAGTGTGCGTCTTTGCAGCCTGAATACCTAACATAACAACGATGAGTTGTCAAAATAACAACGGTTTTAACTGGGTGTCAATAAAATTTTATACACATCCGTTGTTGTTAAATTCATATGAGAGTTGCCACGCCCACCATTAAGGGTCCGCCCATTCATGTAATTGTCCATTTTCATGTATTTGTAGTTCAATCCATTTTATGTTTTGAAGTAAAAAGGAAAATTTATACACCCCTTAAGAATTCTATAAAATCCAAACACACATTTTTAAAAAAGCAAGTACAATACATTTTTGAGTAAAGACACTCTTTAAGTAAATGAACGACTTGTAATACCAAGTAGTATAAACGTCAATTCAGCAAAAAAAAAACTGCATTTTTGGCTTTTTTTGTTAAGAAGACCTACTTCTTATTTTTTTAAATACTTAATTGTAAAATTAAGTATTTAAAACTAATAGTAAATTAAACTATTTAGTTTTAAGTCCAAACGTTGAAGAGATACATTGCGAATAGGCGCGATTTAGTAAGTGTTTTTTTTCTTTTTCAGCGGCAGGACATCAAAGAAAAAGTCATTGGCCTAAAATTAAATAAAAAAATAAAAATGTAAAGTTAAAAATTAAAAAAAAAAATACTTTTTAATAAAAAAAATTTGAATTGTATCGAATACATCTAAAAAAGAGTTAAAACAATGTTATATAATAATGACCCAAAAAAAAGTGCTAATTCAAAACAAGGGCGTTAAAATGTCTCAATAATTATATAATAATTTAAAGTAGTTAATACGAAAAATATGAATAAAATAAAAATAATAAAATATTTACAAAATGAAGTTAAAATTTTAATATGACCACAAAAAAATAAAATAATATTTTTATTTTAATTTAAAAAAGGAAAGTGAATAATAATCCGTTGTATAATGAGTTAGTTCTAATTCCGAACGAATAAAACGGTAAAAGGACACATAAAGGACATTTTTGCTTTTAGTATTAAGTATTATACCCAATTTATATTGTTAAATATCTGAAAAATCTAATTATGAGGATCGTGGTTAGTGGCCGAGAAATTTGATATTGTAATAATTCAAAATTTAACATACTTTTTAGGATTATATTTTTTGTCCGAACGCTTTTCTATTTTATAAATTAAAATTTTGGTCTAGCATATAGACTATTGTATAGACGGTACAATACACTAATCTCTTGACCAGACATTTTTCAAATTTATAGACTACTCTATCCCAGCAAAATCCTTACTTACCCGGTAAGTAGACCAGTAATATTGGAGAAAAGTGTAAGTAGTTATTTTTTGGTTGAATGACCAAAAAATAACTGGTTCCAAATCTGCTTATCCGACTTTTACGGATTTAAAACTGGTTTTACAGTTATTTTTTATGTTTGCGAGTCCATTTTCTTACTCAATGAACCTTTAAAAAGTAAGTTTATAATTTTATATAAGTAGAATGGTTTTCACAGAAATCTAAATATCAACATTTATTGAAAAAACATTCAAAATTGACTACAGTTAGAAACACTAACTAATTCCTTATCAGACATACGTTATAGACAATTGATTACAAATTCTATTCAAAAATAATTAATTTATGTTATTGATAACGACAATTCATTACCAAGTAATTAATGAAATAAGAACATTACCTACAGAACACATTACTAAAATTTCAAAATATTTTACTGGGTTCCTCTAGTTCATAGGGAGGAAATAGACTTTCTATTGACTAGTTTAAGAACCAAAATATTGACTAAATGGTCTTATATTATTGTTTTGTCAAATGACTATGACAAATATTTATAGGGACTATTCTATGAATTGGTTTTTGAACTAGTATAAAAAACTTTGGACACTAGTTTATTGTACCGTCTATTATATAGCCTATTACCTTGTCAATGGGCTAATACATTGACTTGCTTACAGATACTTACAAATATTGAATAGTTTATTGACAGAAGAAATCGACTTAAAATTCTTTAATTTATATAAATATTGATATAAATTTGCAAAATATATTTTACAATCGAACTCAAATAAAGCACAGTTTTGAATGCTGTTTGAAACAATTTGAATATTCCATTTGACAACCCTGACCTGACATATATAGGTACCGTTAACATTTGTCCTCGGAATATAATTTTGCTTATTTGAGAAAACTTTGCAAAAATACTCTTTAAATAAACTTTTTAATACAATACAATTTTAATAAAAGAGTATGTATTTACTAAAAAAGCAAGAAACAAATTTTATGCGATTTTATTCAACGCGCAATAAAATTGCCAACCAGGTGTGCAGTGAGTAGAACAAACTGAAGTCCCTGGTTCGAATTTTTTGGATCTTTTAATAAGAAATAAAAACAAAACTTAAGCTGTATGTATACAAGGTTGTTAAATCGTACATTAGCAGAAAATGTTTAACAACGTGACCATTGTCAGAAATGCTTTTCCTGACAACGCTTTAAAGCAAAAATTTTAAGTTCTCACAACAATCTGACAACATTGTCAGTTCACAATTTTTGTTAACAATATCGAGCCATAAAAATTTAGGGCTTTCTTGCAATCGACTAAACTGATAATTAATATGTTGCAAGAAAGTGTTTATTAACAATGTTTTGCAATCACACTGTCAGATCTTACAACCCTATATATATTTACAAAAAATATATATCTTATAGTGTAAATCCTTTTTAAGTAAACTAAACAATTTCTTGAATTAATCAAGTATTTTAAACAATTGTGAGTGAATACATTTTGCATTGTTGACATATTTAAAAAAATAATAATGTACATAAATAAATCATTAGCAAATTGCAGTTAAATGTTTTCAAAATCATTGCATAACTTGAGAAGGCGTGTGCTTACTAAGCACTGCTTAGCAACAAAACAAGATTTTTTCTTTTAATAAAAATTATAAAAATGTTCTTATGTTTAAGTCAATTACCTTAGTTACTTAATTGAGTGCCCCTTATAGGTACACACAGCCATACATATGTATGTAAACTGGTATTAAAATACATACATATATTTATATAAAAAGGTTTTGATCACAGCTAAAGGGTTCAATATTTTGTTAGTCTAATGTGTAGCGTGTAAATCTATTAATCCACAAGTTGTAAATTAGATTCCCGCTGCAGTCACTACAACGTGCCTGAAAGTGCACGCTGAATTTAGTAAAAAACAAGTAATATAACTATATTCGGCTGTGCCGAATCTTATATACCCTTCACCAAGTATGTTTAAAAAAACAGTTTTTATTTATTTTGTATCTCTGCACACATGTCACACATAACATACACACAAACAAATATAAACTGTAGCAGAAAGAAATATTAACCGTTGTACTGTAATACCACCGTCAAACTGTATTACCACCCTCAAACAAATATGAGCTGTATTACCAACATATTACTGCTTTATCTCCTTGTTCTTGTTATACCCACTTACCTTTGTGAGAACAGAACAGCATCCAAGCATACAAAAAAAAATACACAGCTGAATAAAACCAAATACATCTTCACACGCACATGTACATCTTTATCCAATTCACAGTGTTGTTGTTGCTTTTTTAATAAAGCATGAAAAAATGTGGCTTTTTTGATGTAATTTTCAGAGGTTGTCTCGGATTTTTGCTCATATCTCCGTTATTTATAGACCGATTTTACTGATTTTAAATAGCGATCTTCTCGAAAGCATGTCTAACTGAATTATTGATGATTTGGATCTCATCGAATCATATTATAGAAATTACAAACGGAATGACAAACTTATATATACCCTTCTCACGAAGATGAAGGGTATAATATGTTATGAAATCATGATCGATTATTTCAATTTCGAAAACTACCAAAATACTACATTATCCTAAGGCATAGTTATGGTTTTTCGACAGTGAATAAATAAAATACAATACTATTTTAATAAAAATATTTTAAAAATCCCAAACAATTTATAAGCAATACAATGAAATTTTAAAATTCTTAAAACTTTCCATCCATAATTCATTCATGTATGTTAAAAGTGACATATAACAAATGTCAAACAAAGAAATTTCCATTGTTTTATTAATTATATTTAAATTTTGCAATTAATGTCTGTATATTTCCAATAGAAGAGAAATACAACTAAATAAAATTGAAATAATCATTATTTGAAATTTGACAAATTAACTAAAGATATAAAAATTAATATTTATTTGTACATACATATGTATGTATATGTATTTACTTTAATTTCCATAATGAAGTGTGTTAGTTGGAGGGGAGTATTAGTATCGTACGATATTTGGTGTGAATATTTCAAAATTTATTTATTGTTTTTTTGCGCTTTTTTTCCAGTTCATCATTTTCATTTTCAATTTCATCTTGTCATTACAAATCAAATAAAGTCATTATTGAATTTAGTTGTTGTTGTTGCTGTAGTTGTCGGTTTTATTTTTTTTGTTTAGCTATAATTGACATAAATTATCAATACGCTGTAAAATACGCGTAAGTGTTATTTACCAACTAAATTATTGTGCAAATATTTGATCGTACATTATCGAGATCGCGTACAGAAAAAAACATAAAGAAGATAAACTGTAAACGATAGAAAATAAATTTCAAATAAATAAAAGTGATTTTTTTTTTTTTTTTTTTTTGCTAAAAATGTTTGTTGAAAAACTTTTTTTGTTGTTGTGTGAAAAATTACACTGATCATCAGTTTTTGTTAATTTAAATTTAAATATAATGTTTCATATGTCGATCGATTAAATGATCTCAGTAATTTTTCTATCTATCAACTATCGGGTCTGTTATGTGCTCTCTAAGATTTTCTATCTGAGATGAATATCTCACATTTACCGACAAATTCTGTTTCCAAAACGTCATGCGCAACCGTTGGTCTTTTACATCAAATATTTTGGTTAAAAAAAAATCTTATGAAAATAACTAATTTTGAAAAACTCAGTGTTTTAGAATATTCCAATTAATGTTTCACTATAATCGGATCTCATTTTAATAAAATCCTAACAATGATAGAGAAAATGTTTTAGTTCTCTCCAAATGCTCTACATTAGTCTGAATCTGTTCACTCAATTTAGTATACTTTCGCCAGTACAGCTCTGATTGGACTATGAATACATACCTTGGATTAATTCATTCGTTGTCCCTACACAGAAAAAATTATCGGTAGTTTATTTTCAATTAACATGTTTTAATTTTCTTTATTTTTTATTTAAACAAATTTTTATTTGTCTTAATTATCTCGTTTTTTGAAACTGTTTGAAACTAAATTGTAAAATTTTGATTAAATTTTTAATTAATTCAAGTAATTTTTTAATTGATTGAAAAAAATTTCTGGCCTTCTTTTCTATTTTAGATTTATTTTTAATATTTTTTTTGAATTTTTGTGCTAGCAATATTTATAATTCTTAAATAGTCCATAAAATTTTAGGCATATAATATTCAAGTTTATTTACAATTTATGAAACGCTTGTTAAATTGTGTCAATAAAGTGAAAATTTTTCAAAATGCTGAACGCATTGTTAAAGGTCTAGTATTCCTTTAACGTTGTGTGTAATCGATTAATAATTTGATTGTTTTAATCACCTTCTTAATTGATTTATAAAAAATTCTCTATCAAACAGTTTAATTTATTTGATTAATAAATTAATAAAAAAACAATTTTATATTTATTAAATATTTAATTTATACAATTAATGAATTAATCAATTTTTAATCTTGTCTCAATTATTGACATTAATTGTTCTGATTAATTCGTTATTTGGAAAAAATATATATATTTTTACTTTTTTACAAATTTGGTAATTGATATCATCATTTTGGTTATACTTAGGTGCAAAACTTGCTTGATTCAATTATTTTGATAATTAAAACTCATTTTCAGTTTTTTCTGTGTATGTTGGAACTTATTCCATTATAACCATTTTACAGTACGCTATTTGTATTAGTGTTGCGCTGGACCATGTTCTCTTATATGAGATAAATATCTCACTGTTACCGACTACATACATATGTTTTCGGTTGCGATCGTGCACAACCGATTAATATACCCAGTGATGAAGTGTCTTATAAGTGGGCACGTCGTGAGGTAAAGATAAAACGCACTCTTCGTTGAATGTTGTATCTTTAACATGTGAAAGTGAAATTACGACAAAGTCTGCTAACAGACTGGTATAAAACCTTTAAACGGTAAATGTCTTTAGAAGCCTATTAGTTAGTTAGTTAGGTAGTTAGTTAGTTAGTTTGAAAGGAGGATGTATACACATCAAATCCGAAGAAATACACCTAGGCCTCTTTCGGGCCTGTTGTGCGCTCCTTAACCAGTACCACGGGTGGGAATCGAACCCACCACCTCCGGTCTACCAGACTAGAACACTAACAACTAACCTACCGGAGGCCACTTAGAAGCCTATTAATTGTAAATATTCCAAGCATGTTAAATGCCACCATGTTGTGAACAATAATATACATTCTCTTTTTCCTATAGTCATGACTTACATCTCGCAACTTATCACACAGTCAAGCAGCAACTGCTTAATATGGAACCGATTTAAGGAATGGATACGACTATTAGTTTGTACGTTATTAATTGCTTCTTCGATATCAGTGCAATAAACTAAACAACATTCTATCGAATCTGCTTTCTTTCTATCAGATATGCTTTTAACCATGTTATAGACAATCCGTTACAAGATTTTTTGTTGAAAATATTATAGTCTTAGAGCTCGAAAGGCTTTTGTCATCGAGTATCATTGACGAACGATCTAAAACTAATCCTGTCTTCATCTTAGAGAGTGTTAAATTTTCTACTTCTTCTATACTATTTATAATCTTTCTGATAGTATTCCCATCTCTCTTCTATGTGGATTAATGAAATGTTGGATTTATGCTGATCATGCAATGATTGTGTATGCGTTGGAGTGCGGTGTGAAATTGGATACTTTATTCTGTTAAATGAGAGAGATTGACAGAAAGAGTGAGAAGTTGTTGAGACATTGGAGGAGTTTTTGATACCTTAATGTTTAAACTAGTCATATTCCCTACCATCCATGCGATTTGAAACTAGTCCAGTCTCCATCTGAAAGATTGTTAGGCTCTTCAATTTCAGTGCGAAATTGAATACTTGTATCTGATAAATGAGAGAGATCGACAGATGGAGTGAGAAGTTGTGGACACCTTGGAGGAGTTGTTGTGTTGGCGTTAACTCTAAACGTGCTCTAATTATCACAATAGATCATAGTTATAGTATAGATTTGTGCTTTTTGAACCACCAATTACGTCCCCTAGGAGCTGTTGCCGAAACTATAGAAGCCATCATAGGTCCAGGAATGTACTAGGGTTAGTCCTTATTGTCTTTTCCTTTGTCTATGTTAGAAAGAGCTTGCTCATGACACCTTTCAATATCCAACGAGGCTTCTATGACAAGTGATTGTAAAACAACACCGTAAAATAAGGCTACCATGACATTCAATGTACATATATGGTAGCGAGAAAATTCCGAGCATTAAGTCTTGAGACGTCGATTATAAATACCTCTTTTATGCCTGCCCCAAAAACAATTCTCGTGATGTACAAAAACGGCCAAATTAGGAAGGGATCATTGTGACTCGTAGTTTTATATAATCGATCCTTGTCAAATCGACTCAGAAAATTATATTGTTGTTATAAACATAAGTAATATTGAAAAAATAATTATTTAATAATTGAAAAACGTTAAACATTTAAAATACATTAATTTTCATTTATTTTTAAATAAATACCTTTTAGTTGATTATGTAAATGATACTTTGTAATGCGTAAAACATGTCACAAATAGTGTTAAGTGACTGATTTAACATATTTATTTAATAATTGTTAAATAAATATTGATTAAATATTAAAGGGGTTAATTGACAACTATTTAATGTGAGAAAATTTTTAACATAAACTTTTTTAACTCTTGAGATTTTATGACTAATGTATTAGAATAGAAAATTAACACCTAAATAATGAAAATATATTAATGTTTGTCTAAGGAAATTGGCCATGAAATTAAGATCATGCTATGAAAGGTAAATATTGTCAATAGAATTAAAAAAAAAATAAATAACATTGTTAAAAAATTAACAATAATTTAACATATTCATATGAATTTTTATAAATTTCTTTAATTCTTTCTTGGAATAGAATTTCTATGGGTAAAGGAATATTTTCTTTCAAGTTTTTTTTTTTCAAATTAAAAATCATTTCCTCTTTTTTGTTCTTTTTAACAATATAATTAAATATCAATTTAGACATTTACAACAAATTATTAAACTTTTATAATTTTATTTATTACGTACTATAATTCTAATTAATTAATTTCTCACCTAAAATTTTCATTATGTATATTTCCTTAAACTATGATAGAAACAGGCAACGAGTACAATACACAAACTCTTGATTGCAATTTAGTAACGAGTTTTCGTCACTAACAATTTTTTAATCACGTTTGCGAATTAAATTCTAACAAAGTTTGTATTCATACCCTACATCACTGCACTGTATAGGTGGTGTTTGGAACTTTTGTTTTATAATATTTAACTTAGAAACAAGTTTTTAGTGAATTATTGAAATCGGTCCATTATTCTAAAGTTTCGATAAACATTTTCCAAAGTCTATTCTAAATAATTGTTTCGTTGGCTACAAACTATCAAGTAGAGTAGAGGAGACTCTGTATTGACAGGACCCTGTCCCCTTGGTTTTTGATTCAACCTGAATCCGCTTAATATTTCAGTATGTCATTAAAACTAGACCCATATATAAGTCTAGACCACAGTTTTTAATGAAATTTTAAAATCGGTTCATTTTCTAAAACTTAATATAAAATTGTATGGTTGGATATAGTTGTAGTTCACGACAAACAGCCAAGTATTCTGTTTTGCAAGAACCCGATGCTTATGGTATCAGATTTTAATTGAATCCGCTTAATGTCTCAGTAGGTCATTAAGTTGGCAGTTGGCGCCATTTTCTTTGTCATTGCAACTGAGATATGTTTCCCTAGAACCCAATATTATGTTATTATTGCATCCAACTTCAATATATCTCGATTGTTACAGTTTATATGTTGCATAGTACGTTTCAAATTAAAAGAGAGCCACATTTGCCTGTCCAATATGCACGTCTCTATGTTATTCCATTTTAAAAAGAATTTAATGATGTATCTTTTAATAAAAGGCAGTGAAATTATGTCTTAAGACACACTAGAGGTATTCAAAACAGATTGCGATCATGCTAACTCATACTCGATCAACAGTTAAATGAAGTCAGACTTGTCAGACCGTTACATGTGTATTCTGTATTCAATGTTTTAAATTCAGACCCGTTTTGCCAGATGGATAAATGGCTCACAGTTACCGTCTATATATGTATTTATCTAGTGTACGATCGTGCACGTTTGGTATTAATGTACAACCATCCAATATACCTAGTACAAAGTGGTACAAGTCCTATAACTGGACACGTCATCGGGTACCTATAACTGGCGCTCTTCTATGAGTGACATATCTTTGGTAATCTAGTAATGTTTCTAGAGCTTTTCTTTACAAGGTGATAATGACAGGTTAGAATTGATTCAATTAAGCCAACCCGTACCTATAAATACCCTATTCCTGTTCTACATACGGCGACTTATCAACAAGTTTTGCCGATCTAACATCATGGCACCGATCTAAGGGCTAGTTAAAATTATAAGTTTTTACGTTTTTTTTAAAGCACCTTCGATATCAATGCAAACTATACAATTTTCAATCGAGGGATTAATTCTTTTGGATCTTCTTATAACCATGGAAAATCGATCTCAATCATGCTAACTCGTCTGACAATGACCAGTCACGGTAAACTCTATGAGCGGGGATCCACAAGTCAGACAAACGGCCCAGACTTGTCAGATCATTCTTACATTGTCAGATCAATTAAAGGCTGATTACTAACGAAATTTTCATTACTTCCAGGTCATGAGTATATATAGTACCTTAGATGCTTAGCACAAAAACATAATATAACATACATATTTATAACGTTGTAGGGAATCAACTACTCGGATCTAACCTACTTTTCTTCTATTATAATTTTATTATTGTTAAAAAAAAATTGTTAATAAAATGAAAAGTAAATGCAAGTCGTTGTACAATTAACAAATCATCATCTAATGAACATAACATGAGGTAGCAAAAAAATATAAAATAAAATGAAAAATCAACAATTTTTCAATTTTTTTCTTATTGTGTTAAACAATAATTGTACATACCTACAACTAAATGAACATTTGGCAATTTATATTTTTGTACTATTTTTTACATTTTGTTGTAATTTACAAAAAAATGTTCATGCAACCAGTGAATGAACAAAATTACTGTAAGCAGTTGTATGAATGAATAAAACAACTGACCAACCGATTGAACAAACATTTTCCGTTTTTATTAAAAAACCGCAAAAATTCATTGTTAAAGGGCTCATTTAATGATGTTGGTGGTTATAAACCCGTCATATATTGATATAAATTATTAAAATTTATTTTATTTTTTTAAGTACTAAAAAGCCAAGTGCCTAGAGTTGAATGCCAATACATACATATTTATCAGGCTTTGATCGGTTCTGGTTTGGCTCTAGCACCCATACATGCTCACCTACTAAAAAAACTACTCGAATGTCCATAATTCACTTACAAGCAATAAGTAGTATCACTACCGACCTAAATCCGACACCTTTTACGTTCATATGAACACATGAGAACAAAATTTGCCTCAATTGGGCGTGACACTCATAAATGATTTTAAACCATTTGGTTATAATTTAACATACCATGAAGTATAAAAATCTTTTATCTGGGAAATTATTAGAGCTAAAATCCTCAAAAATTTTAAAGCATTTTATATATTTATATTGTGTACGATCCGCATTGCAGTCCGCTAATAGAAGTTGTGGACTCTATAGGTTAAAATATATATTTATATATTTTTAGTTCAATCATATCAAGTAATAGAACAAAATCTAAGACCTATTGTATTGTAAAAAAGCTTTAACTGAATATTCTCCCAGAGATAAGGTTCACATCATTACTCGGGAGTAGTCCGTAACGAAAGGGCGAATGTAATAGCTTCAAAGGGAACGGAGCTCGAGGCAGTTAACCTGCCAAAAGCAAAACCATTCGACGCAACAAAAGCTGAACTAAAAATATGGGTGAGATAATCCCATATGGCCTCTGTAATAATGAAACAGTGGATAGAACCACGAAGATTCTATGGGGCGACCCTGGAAAGAGCAAGACGAAAAATCTCCTCAAAATGAGCAAGTCTAAAGTAAGTATGATAGTACGCATTCTGAGTGGACACACAGGATAACAAGACATATGTAGAGCATGTGGAGAGGACAGTGAAACTCTGGAGCACTTTCTTTGCTCCTGCCAAGCATACGTCGAAGTAAGATCCAAGTATCTTGGAAATTATGTTATTCCTGACTAACACTGATTGGAAGATTCTTAGGAATTACGCTCAGGAAACTGTCTTTCTGAACACTGAAAAATAATTCATTTAGTTCCTTTCATTTTATACCCTTCACCTTGGAGAGAAGGGTATATAAGTTTGTCATTCCGTTTGTAATTTCTATAATATAATTTTCCGACCCTATAAAGTATATATATTCTGGATACTTATAGATAGCGGATTCGATTAAGCCATGTCCGTCTGTCTGTTGAAATCAGTTTTTATAGGACCCCAGATATCGGCAAGATCCGAATCTTTAATAATTCCTATTAGACATGATTTCGAGAAGATCGCTATTTAAAATCAGCAAAATCGGTCGGTAAATAACGGAGATATGAGCAAAAATCCGAGACAAACTCTGAAAATTGCATCAAAAAATGTCATATTTTTTCATGCTTTGTTAAAAAAGCAACAACAACACTGTATATTAGAAAAAGATGTACACGTGTGTGTAGATGTATTTGGTTTTATTTAGCTGTGTATTTTTTGTATGTTTGGATGCTGTTGGCGTCATTGCGTTGTTAATTTTGTTTTTGATTTTCTGTGTTTTTCGTTATGTATGTTTAGATGTCTGTTGGTTTAGATGCCTTGTGTATTTTGTTTTTATTTCGTTTAGCGTTGTTGTTGTTCTTTTTGTTTAGCTTTTGATGTAATAATAATGTAGTCGGGAAAAAATTTTAAATTTATAAAAGATGCTTAAAATGCACTATGGTGAAGGGTATATAAGATTCGGCACAGCCGAATATAGCACTCTTACTTGTTTCATTATAAGAAGCGCCCAAAAGGCCCGGTAGTTACCTAGGTTTATTTCTTCGGATTTGATGTAGTATGCATCCTCCTATCAACCTAACCTATCATTATAATCTCAAACTCCCAGCCATCTATGTTTACAAAGTATTTCTGTTTGAACGTGTTTTACTATTCACGACCAATGCTTAACATGTAACTTGCATACGTTTCATTAGGTGGAATATCCTATAATGTTTCCAAAGCTTTACTCGAGATAGATCCGGAGGACCCTCAAACATCCATGTTAATTTTATACATAACTTGTAGTAGTCTTATACATATTACATCTGGTTCTGTAAAGCAGTCCTGCTATTACAGAAGAAACATTTGTTTAGGACACCATTTTAAGCCCAGGTTTTCTTAATTGTTGTCTCGAAGTGAAGTGAGACATTTGGAAAATGTTCATAACTGATTAAGGTATTAAGTAAACGGCATTGGAAAAATTCCCGAAATTGGGTGATGTTCAGAATTTTGTGTTTACTTGTAGCCCCAAATATTACAGTAATGAATGAAAAAGTACTTTAGGGTATATTAAAATCGTTTGCTATAATGTACTACATTTTAATAAAAAAACGCTATTGTGAATTTTCAATATAAAGTCAAATGATTTACAGACATATGCGAGCATTAAAAAAATAATAACATATAGACTTGGTATATAGAAAATCATGAATAGACAATTTTGTGTTGGCGGCGCCATTAAGTGCAAATTTTTTCTTAGTATGAGTTTAAAATAATAGGAAATATCTCAACTAAATTGTAACGTTTTAAATAATAAGGGTAATCACTTAAAGAGATAAAGGGACATTTATTGTAATTGAAATTATTTTTAAAAATCTGTGCAGACGTTTGCTTTACATGCAAATAACACAAAGTCTTAAAAATAGTGATTACTTTTAACAAAATCAAGCTTAAAGGAATGTTATATTTTTTTTTAAACCTTGCATTTTAAATTATTGTTATACAATATCATATTAACTATTAACCACTTTAAGTTTTTTTCTGATCATTAAAATTTTTGTAGTACAACCAACATTATTATTATTCTTGAAACTATATTTAAGTAATATTTCATTTTGTGTTCATGAATACCAAATAAACTGAAAAAGCCACCATCTTATTTTATACAAACAAATAGCCTTGGATTATTTTGAAGCGAAAATACTGTTGTAATTCTAAAAGAATTTTGTTTGCACTTTTTAAGCCAAAATTTAACAAAGAAAAGGAACTTAACTGTCATTGAATTTTGTTAAAAAAATGATTTCAAAAGAAACACACAATTGTTTTCGAAAAATATTTATTATAATTTTAATATTCGAGTGTGATTTAAATAAATATTTTTAAAAATCTTAAGAGATTCTAAGTAACATTTATTTGTACTTTTTTATTTATTTTCAAATGAATTTTGAAGGTGTAAACAAAACTATGATGAATTGTTCAAATAATATAAGAATAGTCAGATATCAGAAAGCATAATCTCCATTTAAATATACCACAAGTGTCTAGTGAATGTTATTAACTTAATAAAATTACTTTCATATAAACTCGCCATCCTCTATTTCCCTTGATGTCGCAGGAGAAGAGACAGGTGAATATTCTGTTGTAACTTGCATTTTATTATTATGAAAGTAAAAATTTATATGTTTTTTTTATTTATTTTATTATTTTGAACTTTAAACAACATATTTGTTTTATACATATGATTTACAGAGGTCAAATTATACAATCTTCAATCTCATTAGTAAATTTATGATTAGATTGGATTATATCACAATATAACACGTGATTTTAAAGAAATGTAAACAGATATTAAAGATAAAATTTTCGTTTGCATAAACATACATGCATACATATTCAAGTATGTATGCTCAAATGTGTCATGTTATTTTCTTCATTAGTTGGACGGTATGTTGAGTTTGTTCACTATATTATCTGTGATACACATACCACATGTGTATGTATATTTCGATGACATTAATAACTATATATCTATGTTTACACAATGATCCATGCAAACTTGGACAAACTGTCAGATTTAGTTTTGTGCAAATTTCAGAAAATTTTTAAAAAAATTAAGAATATGGAATCCAAACTATAGACAAAGATATCAAAAGTATAACAGACTATAAACTAGACTTTATACTATACTAGAATAAACTATAAACTAAACCTAAAACTAGACACAACTTTAGATTATAAACCTCACACTAGATTTGAATTAAAAAAGACTATATGCTAGACTTAAGAGTAGACCATAACTAGACTAGGCAAAACTATAGACTAGACTATAGACTAGACTACATATTAGACTATAGACTAGACTATAGAGTAGACTATAGACTAGACTATATATAATACACTATAGACTAGACTATAGACTAGACTATTGATTAGACTATTGACTAGACTATAGACTAGACTATAGACTAGACTATAGACTAGACTATAGACTAGACTATAGACTAGACTATAGACTAGACTATAGACTAGACTATAGACTAGACTATAGACTAGACTATAGACTAGACTATAGACTAGACTATAGACTAGACTATAGACTAGACTATAGACTAGACTATAGACTAGACTAGACTGTACACTAGACTATAGACTAGACTAGACTGTAGACTAGACTATAGACTAGACTATAGACTAGACTACGGACTAGACTATAAGCTATACTATAGACTAGGCTATAGACTAGACAATAGACTAAAGACATATTTGTTTTAAATCGATTTATGCATTCCGTTATTTCTCGAACTTCTATCTGAAATCTAGAGTTGTATTCCCTAGTCTATTTTACCCCTGGTATGCCATCTGGGATCTAAAGATAAGAGACGTTCAGTTAAATTTGCCTCCTCATGTCCTACACCCAAACTCCACTTACACTTTAGTTTGATATTAAAGTTTTTTTGTCTAACAAATTCCATCACATTATTGGACCATCACACTTTTATAAAGATTGTTGTTTCTATCCTAAATAGGGAGTATCAATTTTAATTTCAGGTCATAGATTACACCTAAGTACTTAATTCTATCGGTCACCGGAATACGATGATAATATTACTATAACTTAGTAACCCAAAATCGAATCATTTGTAATAACGCTAATTTAAAATTTGCAAATATGTTAATTTTCCGCACGTAGTACGTGACTTTATAAACATTCTTCTGCAATCTTATATACAAATCTTAGATGTGAATACTTTTTTAGCAGTAGCAAATACGCAAAGATTTAAATGCGAATTTGTGATAAAATAACTTGTTTTCTAAAAAAAATCAACCGATGTTCTAAATATATATTAAATTATTAAATAGTTTTGCAAACACATAGTATGTTTGTCATAATTTTTGCCTACGCTACTACTGAGTAGTAGTAGTAAATCTTTAAATTCGACTTTAACTAAATTAAGCAGTTCCAGTGTTTGATTTTTAAAACTTATTTCTTTCAATCAGTTAAAAACAAAATTTCTGGATCGTTAAGTGACTAATAAGATTTATGTGACAAACAAAAAAGTTCAAACAAATTCACATGTTCATGAACAATTTCACATATTCACCAGTGACCTTAAGATAATGATAATAAGTTAATGAAAAAGAAGATGAAACAAATATGTAATAACAAACATATGTACATACAGACATACATATAGTGTATGCAAGTACATAACCAAAGTACTTGTACTAAATTATTATTGTTTTGGTATATGGATAAATACAATGGAGTCACTGCCAAACACCTCGAAAAGAAAACATAACGTATTTGGGCCACTTTTATTATAATGATGACATTCAATTAAAAAAGCGATTTTGGTTTTTTCAAACGCTGCTGCTGTTACTCTGATGAAAGAGAAGAAAAAAAAATAAAAGACCTTTCAAAGTCGTAAATGGGTTTTCAGCAGACATAGAAACATAAAGACAATCATAGATAGAAACCTATCAGCAGACATATATATGAACATATGTATGTAAGTATGTATGTAAGTTAAGGTGATTGTATGGCGTTAGGTTGATTTACACATACATAAAGTTTTTATGCTTTTTTTTGTTGACTTTTTTAGGTGAATTTAATTTCATTTGTTTTGTTATAGAGGCAAAGACAGTCAAACAAACAACTACATTCAAAACTTTAAACATTCATTGTCTGTTATAGAGAAGAGTTACGTAAAGAGAAAGCATCATTGAACTTTGTTATGATCATTTTAACAAATTACTACTCTCATAGATACAGCTACATATACAGACATACATACATATGTATATTTTATGTATATACAAATACTTATGAATAAAATAGATGAATCTACATATGTATATACATATGTATAATAAAATAGTATATTAGGGTGCTTCTTTTAATTTCACTATTTCTGATTAGTTAACAGTTAGATATCGTTAGGTATATAGCAACATATATACTAAACCACACAAACTTTAAACCAGAGTACAGATCAGTGAATTGTTATTATTAGGATTCGTGTCTATGTTTTATATATCAGTTTTTAGTTAAGATCAGTCAACCTATAGACTATAAAGACTTTCGACTTTAGATCATACTACAATTAAGGTGGAAGATCTGTCTATAGTCAAGTCAATAGTTCTGTTTATACTGTAGTAGTTCATATATATACATATGTATATACATAGTTTAGTCTATTGTAAAGACTAATCTATATAATAAATTGAAAGTATGGACTAGTATATGTATGTAAAAAGCTATAGTAAAGTGTAAAAATCAAACTATAAAGAAGACTGATCTATTGACTTTATTATAAATCATTTTATAAACATCATTATAAGATCAATAATCAGTTTAAAATTAAGACTTAAGATCAGTTTATGGTTAAGTCAGTACATCTAAAACTTTTTTTTAGAAATATCACTCTCCCCTGTATCGACCCATTGATCTAAACACAGTGGTTTTCAAAACTTATGTAGTACATCTAACGATCTGAAATATCAGGGTATATCTAGTCATTTTTTTTTAATTCTGTAATTTTTGTGCCAACGGCCTTCAAAATCAATTTGCAATTTTCTACATTCTGAAAAATATAAAACTAAAACTGGTTATCCTTTGAGTATAAAATGATTTATATAGGATATATGTAATTAGCTACATAACTTGCCTTAAGTTGGAGTTGTTCTCATATCTCCGATAATATGAAGAACAGTTTTATACATTTAAAGATTTGTATATTTGTTAACTCTGTAATTTGTTGGCGGTGTATTTAACATTCAAAATCAGGTTATATTGGAGAGAGCCCTCTAATCGACCTATACATTTCTATAGGAAGTTGGAGTCCCGAACAATAAATTAATCAAAAATATTAGCTGAACTTCACCTACTTTATTAATATGATCTCAAACGATGTAAATTGAATAAAAGCACGCAATTAATGCAAACAACTCATAACTTGGAAACAGTTATACGGAGTAACCCAGCTAGCATTTTTTTTTTAAATTTTGATCACATTCGAGTCATTTATGATTCTTCTGCACGACTAAAATGATCATATATGCGCTCATTTTCTGATTATAAATCATACATTCATCGAGAGAAAATGGTACCCTACCCGCGAGTCTTCAAAATGAGTCATTTATGAGCTCCACTTCCGATCAATTATGACTCATTTTTGAATCTTTTTTGAGTCATTAATGAGTCAAAAAAACTGGTCGTTTTTGAGTTATTTCCGAACAAAGCTCAGAAAGAATTCATTCCCTAATTCTTTATTTGAAATTGAGTTATATTTTAAAGAATTAACAATTTTTCAAACTCATTCCTTTTGATTTAATTCCTAGAATTAATTCTTAAAGCTTTCGATGTAGTTGAATTAATTCCCTAATGAATTAATCTTAAATTCCTTCTGAATGAATTAATTTTGTTTGCTTTCAATCTGTTACAAATTGAATTAAAATTAATTTCAACAATTCCTATTGATTTTTAAATTCCCTCTGAATGATATAAATTTTGTTTGAATTCAATCTATTACAAATTGAATTTAAAAATTTTTCAACCATTCAATTTGAAATAGATTGAATGAAAGTTTTGTTTTATATGTAATTCAAAAGCATTCTGTATATTAAAAATTTAATTAAATTTTTTTCTTTCATTCAATTTGTAATAGAAGGAATTAAACAAACATGAATGATCATTCCATTGAATTCATTCCTATAAAGAATGAATTCTCTTAGGAATTAATTCAATAGAATATAAAGCCTATGAATTCAGTTTTAGAATTTAAATTCAAAGAATGATTTTAAAGAATAATACATTCAAAAATTTAAAGATGAATTAAAAATATAATGAAATTAATTCCAAATAGAATTCATTCTTTCCAAGTTTTGTTTACGAATCGTATTATAGTCATTATTGAGTCTTTTCTGTGTTATTTTTATGTTTGTTACAGACAAATTCAAAACAACAGAAAACAGTTTTTGATCATCCGACTGTGCGGAATTTAACTACAAACTAAATTTATAAACAATCATATTTCAAACACCTGGATGACCTATTTATGATTGGTATACATTTTGTTATTGTTTTTTCAAATAAATCAGAAAATTATTATAATTAAAGCATATTATAATTTCCAGAAACAGAAAATCGACAAATTTAAATACTTATACATTTAATTTTATAAACGAAATGAAAATTATATCAACTCATTTTAGGCCACATAAAATGTTTTGCTAACTCTTCCAAAAAAGTTTTTTTGAGCCCCATTTCTAATCAGTTTGGACTCATTTTTTAATCGTTTTTGAGTCATTTTAAGTGTATGTGTTACTATTTCATTACACATAAAAACAATTTTAGATCTTCCAACTGTTTAAAATATGAGCACAAAATACGTTTTTAAAACCATCATATTTTAAACACCAGGATGATCTATTAAATTGATCTATACATTTTGTTATTGTTTTTCAAATATTCAGTTTTCAATCACATAACGGGATCATTTTCGAGTGCTTAACTTATTAATCACTTTTAGGTTAGATTAATCATCCAACAATCTTCTAAATGTTAGTTGGAAATTCATTCAATTAGTGCGAGATTGGCTACAAACACAAGCCTGATTGTCCTTAAGAAAGAATAGCGTTGACGCGTGAGTTGTTCTTCATCTCAGACCCGAAATACGACTAAAGATTTATCTAAAGGCGAATTAGAATTTGAATTTTTTTCAAACATACAATGTCTTTATGAATCTCTGAAGTATGTTCATATCCCAAAATAACTTTCTATCGAGTATATTGTACTATTCAATAGCCATAACATCTTTTAGTTAACACTCCATGAGCTACAAATATTTAGTGCATTTTCCAACCTTTGTATGTAAGTAATAGCAATATCATTTGAATTGAGAAACATATTACCCGGAGTATAGTATTAACCATTTTATTTAGGGCAGTTTCTAATTTTTGAAATTAGGTCTCAAGTGGGGTTCGTAATTTAACCACTTCCGACCTTGGTTAGTTTATTTTTCAGATCTCATTGGGAAGTCAAAAAACCTTTTTTTAGAGCTTTAGCCGCTTGGGTAAAATTTTCACCCTAATATAATATTCATATACATGTTTGTATGTAGATGAAAGCTAATGTGCGTTTACAGTTTTGCAAGTACATATACATGTTCATATGTATATATGTTAGTATCTATGTGTTTTAGTTTAAAAATGACTAAGATCATCTACCAAAAAAATTAATGTGATTTTTTAACAGACTTCGCGACGTAAAAGTAAACAATAACTGAAATCATGTGTGAGAGTTTGGAGATTAAATCGGTTTTCTAATTTGTTGATTTCAACACAGTGGTTTCAAAACCTATTTAGTATATATTCTATGCTAAAGTTAACTTTCTTTTAAGAACTAGGTGATCTACAAAAACATATTAAAGTTTTAGGATTAGTTTACTCAAAGTTTTGAAATTACTATACAAGACATATGTTTTTAAGTGGCCTTATGATAACTTTTAACTTTGATCCCAAATTCTAATTCGAAACTTTTTGTATGATATTATAACTACTGTGCAGCATTTAATTAAGTTTTCTTTTTTTATTATTGTCTAATCGTAAATGTGATATTCTTTTTTGTTTAATGAATAAAAGTTTTTAATTTAGAGAAGTTTTTTACCAAAATGTTAGAGAGAATATTTTATTAAAAATTTGCATAAATGTAGGAATTCTGGGAATTAATAATAAATAAATAATTAATTATAACATCTATTCTGTAGAACACACTAGTTTTTGCTAAAGCGATAAATGATGAAACGACGATAAATATTTTCAACGAGATACATTTTTTGCATGACTAAAATCACGGCGATCGAATGTGGTTACATTATACAAACTAAATGTATACATACAGAAATACATAAATACATATCTATGTATGTATGTATTAATTTAGATATGAGTGGGTAACACATACTCTTAGACTATGAAAATCAATTCACAAATACCAAATCCATATGATAAGTTCAATTTATTGGTGTGTATTAGTAAAACCATTGATCCTCTTTGAATGGTATTTGTCTTAGATTTAGGTATGTTTGTTTATGTGTTTGTGTACTATTATTACAGGTGTATTGTAGTCGCATAGATAAGTGTAGTGTTTCATATTCGCGTATGATTAATTTTTGTTTTTACCACAGCCGATCGCTTTGTTTATTAAATGAAATGGTATTCGTATACGAATTGAAAATGCCGATTCGAACTATGGAAAAGAATGTATTCAATATATATTTTTTAGTTTTACACAAATATTTCGACACGTGTTCTAATAATTTAAAACATCCCACACTAAAACACGTGTGTCTAAATTGACCATATTGTTTATTTGTTTTAAAATAAAATTTAGAACTACGTGGTCTAATTTGAAACATCCCAGCAAACATTTTACTTACCAAGTAAGCAGGAAAGTAATTTAAGCTGTAAAATTTACTTTCTTTTGGAGTGAATAACTAAAAAATTTGTTACAATTAATTTATTTTCGTAAAATTCTTATGATTAGAATCCAGGCTTTCCAGCATGCCTCGAAACACGAAAATCAAGTTTGTTAAATAAACATGATGTTCGTTTGGACTTAATAGATCCAAACTAATTCGCTCTTTAACTGAAATTACCTATTCAGCTATATGGAATAATGATAACAACCACCTCATTACCAAGTAATGTATGAAATAACTACTACACATTCACAAAAAATTTGAACTTTTTTAAAAATGTTTGGACGAAGGGACTGGTTCGCAGTGCACACTTATGCATATATCATGCTCAAGGAGTTTAAAAATGGCTAAGATCAATACTAAAAAATATCTGAAAGCTATTGAAAATCAAAAACCATGACATAAAAGTGTGGAATGATACTTTAGTGTATCGTTCATGAAACATTTCATGGTCCACGCCAATTATTCGACAATTGAATAATTCAAATATTCTAACTCTAATATACGTATTCTCAGATATACAAATTATTATATTAAATTCATATGATAGATATCAAGGCTCCTAAAAAAAGTCCGCAGATTTTCTCCACAACTTTTCATAAGGATATCAAAGTTCTTCATGCAAGATTTAAAGATTCTAACTCTAATAATTTTCTAAATCAATAGTATTTTGTATTTAATTCATATGGAAGGTACACGCCCCTTTTTGCTAGACCACTAAGTGCATAAAACAGAAGACTTTTTATTTTTTAATATATGGATTAAGGTAATGGGTAACAATAATTCCAATAACTTTGTTATATGTTTGTTTACAATTTTAAAAATATTTCTCTTACCCAATTTAACTTAAATCGAAAGAATATATTCAATGTTTCACAACAGTTTAACGATTAGATTTTTTTTATTGCATTGTATAAGGTGTTAAAAGTCGATGTTACATATTGAAAATTAAATATAATTGCATCACGAAAGTTCTGTTTATTATTTTATCAAAATAACAATTTAAAAATGCATAAAAGTAGTCCAATTATATATCGAAATACCGGTATAAGTATACTATTTTAAATATATAATTGAGTATTACTACAATTAATAAATACAATTAAAAGAAATTATTTACCTTGTTAACTTTAATAATCTTTTAAAGTTATTTTACTTTTATAAATCTACATAGCTTAATCGATATAATCGTAAGACGTAATGATCTGAATATATTAACACATAAATTGTTAACATAAAGTTTGTTTATATAACTAATTGGTCAAACAGGACTATAAGCACAACTACACCAATTTAAAATAGCGGAATCTGATATATGAGAGCATGTGATGAAGGAGTGCAACATTTCTCTGAAATTGCAAAGTCGTTTTCCAAATTAGATAAAAATACCTTGGGGATGTTAATAAAAAATTTAAAGGAATTGCATCCATGAGACTATAGACTAGACTATAGACTAGACTATAGACTAGACTATAGACTAGACTATAGACTAGACTACAGACTAGAATATGGACTAGACTATAGACTAGACTATAGACTAGACTATAGACTAGACTATAGACTAGACTATAGACTAGACTATAGACTAGACTATAGACTAGACTATAGACTAGACTACAGACTAGAATATGGACTAGACTATAGACTAGACTATAGAATAGACTATATACTAGACTATAGACTAGACTATAGACTAGACTATAGACTAGACTATAGACTAGACTATAGACTAGACTATAGACTAGACTATAGACTAGACTATAGACTAGACTATAGACTAGACTATAGACTAGACTATAGACTAGACTATAGACTAGACTATAGACTAGACTATAGAATAGACTATAGACTAGACTATAGACTTGACTGTAGACTAGACTATAGACTAGACTATAGACTAGACTATAGACTAGACTATAGACTAGACTATAGACTAGACTATAGACTAGACTATAGACTAGACTATAGACTAGACTATAGACTAGACTATAGACTAGACTATAGACAAGACTATAGACTAGACTATAGACTAGACTATAGACTAGACTATAGACTAGACTATTGACTAGACTATAGACTAGACTATTGACTAGACTATAGACTAGACTATAGACTAGACTATAGACTAGACTATAGACTCGACTATAGACTAGACTATAGACTAGACTATAGATTAGACTATAGACTAGACTATAGACTAGACTATAGACTAGATTATAGACTAGTCTATAGACTAGACTATAGACTAGACTATAGACTAGACTATAGACTAGACTATAGACTAGACTATAGACTAGACTATAGACTAGACTATAGACTAGACTATAGACTAGACTATAGACTAGACTATAGACTAGACTATAGACTAGACTATAGACTCGACTATAGACTAGACTATAGACTAGACTATAGATTAGACTATAGACTAGACTATAGACTAGACTATAGACTAGACTATAGACTAGACTATAGACTAGACTATAGACTAGACTATAGACTAGACTATAGACTTGACTATAGACTAGACTATAGACTAGACTATAGACTAGACTATAGACTAGACTATAGACTAGACTATAGACTAGACTATAGACTAGACTATAGACTAGACTATAGACTAGACTATAGACTAGACTATAGACTAGACTATAGACAGACTACAGACTAGAATATGGACTAGACTATAGACTAGACTATAGACTAGACTATAGACTAGACTATAGACTAGACTAGTCTATAGTCTAGTCTATAGTCTAGTCCATATTCTAGTCTGTAGTCTAGTCTATAGTCTAGTCTATAGTCTAGTCTATAGTCTAGTCTATAGTCTAGTCTATAGTCTAGTCTATAGTCTAGTCTATAGTCTCATGGATGCTATTCCTTTAAATTTTTTATTAACATCCCCAAGGTATTTTTATCTAATTTGGAAAACGACTTTGCAATTTCAGAGAAATGTTGCACTCCTTCATCACATGCTCTCATATATCAGATTCCGCTATTTTAAATTGGTGTAGTTGTGCTTATAGTCCTGTTTGACCAATTAGTTATATAAACAAACTTTGTGTTAACAATTTATGTGTTAATATATTCAGATCATTACGTCTTACGATTATATCGATTAAGCTATGTAGATTTATAAAAGTAAAATAACTTTAAAAGATTATTAAAGTTAACAAGGTAAATAATTTCTTTTAATTGTATTTATTAATTGTAGTAATACTCAATTATATATTTAAAATAGTATACTTATACCGGTATTTCGATATATAATTGGACTACTTTTATGCATTTTTAAATTGTTATTTTGATAAAATAATAAACAGAACTTTCGTGATGCAATTATATTTAATTTTCAATATGTAACATCGACTATAGACTAGACTATAGACTAGACTATAGACAGACTATAGACTAGACTATAGACTAGACTATAGGCTAGACTATAGACTAGACTATAGACTAGACTATAGACTAGACTATAGACTAGACTATAGACTAGACTATAGACTAGACTATAGACTAGACTATAGACTAGACTATAGACTAGACTATAGACTAGACTATAGACTAGACTATAGACTAGACTATAGACTAGACTATAGACTAGACTATAGACTAGACTATAGACTAGACTATAGACTAGACTATAGACTAGACTATAGACTAGACTATAGACTAGACTATAGACTAGACTATAGACTAGACTATAGACTAGACTATAGACTAGACTATAGACTAGACTATAGACTAGACTATAGACTAGACTATAGACTAGACTATAGACTAGACTATAGACTAGACTATAGACTAGACTATAGACTAGACTATAGACTAGACTATAGACTAGACTATAGACTAGACTATAGACTAGACTATAGACTAGACTATAGACTAGACTATAGACTAGACTATAGACTAGACTATAGACTAGACTATAGACTAGACTATAGACTAGACTATAGACTAGACTATAGACTAGACTATAGACTAGACTATAGACTAGACTATAGACTAGACTATAGACTAGACTAAAGACTAGACTATAGACTAGACTATAGACTAGACTATAGACTAGACTATAGACTAGACTATAGACTAGACTATAGACTAGACTATAGACTAGACTATAGACTAGACTATAGACTAGACTATAGACTAGACTATAGACTAGACTATAGACTAGACTATAGACTATAGTCTAGTGTATAGTCTATAGACTAGACTATAGACTAAACTATAGACTAGACTATAGACTAGACTATAGACTAGACTATAGACTAGACTATAGACTAGACTATAGACTAGACTATAGACTAGACTATAGACTAGACTATAGACTAGACTATAGACTAGACTATAGACTAGACTATAGACTAGACTATAGACTAGACTATAGACTAGACTATAGACTAGACTATAGACTAGACTATAGACTAGACTATAGACTAGACTATAGACTAGACTATAGACTAGACTATAGACTAGACTATAGACTAGACTATAGACTAGACTATAGACTAGACTATAGACTAGACTATAGACTAGACTATAGACTAGACTATAGACTAGACTATAGACTAGACTATGGACTAGACTATAGACTAGACTAAAGACTAGACTATAGACTAGACTATAGACTAGACTATAGACTAGACTATAGACTAGACTATAGACTAGACTATAGACTAGACTATAGACTAGACTATAGACTAGACTATAGACTAGACTATAGACTAGACTATAGACTAGACTATAGACTAGACTATAGACTAGACTATAGACTAGACTATAGACTAGACTATAGACTAGACTATAGACTAGACTATAGACTAGACTATAGACTAGACTATAGACTAGACTATAGACTAGACTATAGACTAAACTATAGACTAGACTATAGACTAGACTATAGACTAGACTATAGACTAGACTATAGACTAGACTATAGACTAGACTATAGACTAGACTATAGACTAGACTATAGACTAGACTATAGACTAGACTATAGACTAGACTATAGACTAGACTTTAGACTAGACTATAGACTAGACTATAGACTAGACTATAGACTAGACTATAGACTAGACTATAGACTAGACTATGGACTAGACTATAGACTAGGCTATAGACTAGACTATAGACTAGACTATAGACTAGACTATAGACTAGACTATAGACTAGACTAGGAACTAGACTGTAGACAATAGACTAGACCATAGACTACAGATTATACTGCAGACAATACTATAAATTAGACTATAGACTAGACTATAAACTAGACTATACTGTAGAATACAGAATAGAATAGATTTGACTTGAGCTTGAAACAGTTCAATAATATTTATCAATTCTATTTATAGTTTTGACGTCAAATACACCTCATATTTATGACGTATGTATAATGAGTAATGCTTAGTATTGCTGTTAGAGGAATATTATTCGGGAATTATATGTTGGTCTATTTTTAGAAATGATTGTTATAATGATTTCTTTTAAATGTGATAAAATATATATAAAATCAATTAGAAAAATTTGGTGTTTACCTATTTTATATAGTTATGGGAGTTAAATCGAATTCAAAAGAATTCCATTCATAACGAAATAATTCTTTGAAGGTTTTCCTGTTACAGACTCATGGATGGTATTTTCTGTAAATGTATGATCTGACAAATGTGTTTGCAAATGTTATGGAACGCGTAAGTGAATGAGTGAGTGTGTATAATGGTGTGTGTATTTGTGGTTTTGAAGTAACACCGAGAGGTGGCTCAATCTTGGCCTTAAAGTAAGTTTATGTTTTTGGTGTTCGATTTTTTACTTAAACAACAATAAAAGCAAAATAAACAATACAAAAGTCAGTCAACAGTAACAGACATACATAGAAACAAAAAAAAAGATAGATAGATAGATACAGCCACACATATGTACGTATCTGTTCGATACAAAAGAATACTAGTGTAAAGTAAGAAGCAGACAGACAGACATACGTACGTACAAAAAAAAATAAACAACGTAGAGACAAATACTCCGACATTCAGTCGACCAGAGTCATCTTTAAGCATTAAAGTTGTGTAGCCAAAGATAGAAATGAAATTTAAGTTTTAAACTACGATCATTTCTTAACGAAACGTCAAACAGTAACGGTCATTAGATAAAAACAAACGGATGTAAGAAATTTAAATAAAACTGAACAAAAATAATATATATTTTAAGAGAAAATACAAGAGTTTTCACAATAAATAAAATAATAAAGAAAAAATATATTTCCAAATAAAACGAATGAAAATAAAGAAAATTGAAAAGTGTTGAAAAAGTTTCAAAGAAATTAAACAGTGATCTTACATTAATAATTTATTAAAAAATACAAATTTCAGCAAACAAATGAAAAACCAAACACAAGTAATTTTCCAAAAATTTTATTTAAAAAAATTATTAATATTAAGTAAAATAGAAGTTTTTTTTGTCCCCTTGATTTAAATTTATAATTGAGAATACAAAAGTTGGGCAATAAGCCGTTGCAAGTAGTTATGCATTTTGTAACTTTGTATGATCATTCCCTTTAAAAATAATAATAAAATTTCCCCTTTTTTAAATTACAAAAAAAGATAAATTAAATTTTTATTCCCCTTTTAAGAAAAAAAAACAAAAAATTTATTTATTTTGTGTTAATTTTTTTTGGTCCCCCCCCATCAGAATTACTGATCGTTCTGAAACTATTAAGTAAACAAAGTATTTAACACACAATCAACATGGGTCATTTATCAACCTCGGAACGCGTCAGTACAACCAGTTGTGCCGAAACTACACATACCACCACCGACAACACAGCCTTAAAACAACGTTTGACAAATGGCAAAGTGACAGCCAAAAATGGTTTTCCCACCGCCAATGGTCAACCCTTGGTGTCAGCCGCCGATGGAGAAGTAAAAATCATACAAAATAAATATCATGTCAATTTGGAGGAATACACACGTAAATTTAAGGGCGATAAAGTGTTTGGTATTCAGTTCAAAGCTCCTCTTAAATGGCACAATGTCATAATGATCTCTGCAGCTCATATTTTCTTTTTGGTGTGCCTTGTTCTATATCCATTGGAAAAGTTAAAAGTACTAACTGTTTTATGGGGTAAGTTGAAAGAATTTTTACTTTATTAATAATAAATTTAAGATAGTGGTTAGAAGAATAGTTTTAGGGTTTAAGTGAATGATAATTGTGGATTTAATGTCAAAATGTGTTAAGTCTGAAAGGGGCAAAATAATTTTATGAATTTGCTAAACTTTTTTAAATTAATTATCACTTTAATAACTTTCCAGTTATAATATTAAACAAACTTTCTCTTAAAAAACTACTTTTTTGAGTTAACTTATTTTGACACTTATTTTGACACTAACACAAAATTTAGAAAAACAAAACTGGACTTGACTTGGTTTCTAAAGGATTGAGCTACATCAAATCCAGATCCGCCATTTGAATATTTCCATAGATAGATCTCAGTCTAAAATTTTAAAACCAACGCTTTTATCCATATTCGACTCATAATAATATAGCGCTAAGCTATTTTAATTTATACATATTTTTTTAGTGTCTCATTTTTTGCAAACTTAAATACCTTAAATTTTGATATACAGGCATTAAAGCATTATTTTCAGACTTTCCGGTATCTATAGGTATGTTCCAAATTTTGTATAAATACAACTGAAACTCAAGTAAAAAGTTCAGTTCCACAGTTAAACAGTTTGTTGAATAAAATTCGTACTTTTTAAAAAACAAATTGCGGAAGTTCTGAAAATATAAATTTGGTCTCTTAACAGTTCTGCTCAAAGATTTTATTCAAAAAAAAAAAAAAAAAAAAACAATTTTTTGTTATTTTACGCTTTAATTTTTCATTGAACTTTAAATTTTGTCTTAACCAATGAAATTATCATAATATAATGGTCATGTCT
This sequence comes from Lucilia cuprina, assembly GCF_022045245.1. Lineage (NCBI taxonomy): Eukaryota > Metazoa > Arthropoda > Insecta > Diptera > Calliphoridae > Lucilia > Lucilia cuprina. Next base: position 39,040,738 of record NC_060952.1, read on the forward strand.
GAAAAGTTGTCTTAAAGATTTCCGCCATGGCCAAAAATCAAATAAAACAAAAATTAATATTAAAACAAGTTTTGACAAAAAATCCCAAAATCAATGTTAAAAAATATTAAACTTCATCAGAAATGTCCATTTATGGTTTACAGCAAAAATGTAAATTAGTTATAAAGACAAAAGAAATCAAAGTAAAGTTGTGCGGTATCTTTCTGAGTTCTACTTAGTTTTACATTAGATATAAGTACTAATAATGGATAAATTTGGTGTGAATTAGTTTTATATAGAAATTGTTTAAGGATCGGTATAGAATTGTATGCAGACGCCTTATAAAACCTGGCTTTAGAAAAGCAGTAAGTCGTTTCTAACTCGGATCTGAAAGCCCATTCATTAAGATACATATCATAACCTAAAGTTAGAAATAACTATAAATTTTTGAAAATTTTAAAACTGAAACTTCAAGAATTGAGATTTATAAAAAGTTCTCTTCTGAAAGCAGATGCGAGATTTAAAACAATATTTATATCTGGTTAAGATTCTTAAAAGATTCTTCTTAATTTTTGGTATTAGGTTGAGAGAGCACTAGTTTAATTATTCTTGAAATTGAGCTTTCAATTTTCTCTAGATTTTTTTTCATTTTCAAAAATGCCCATAAATTCGATATTGAGGGACTGCATTAACTTTTTGGAAGTTAAAGCAGTTTGTATGGACTGCATATTTTAACATGTGCTTGTCCTACGAGGAATTCAATCGTTACGAAGAGACAGCCAAAAGACTTAATAAGTTTTTAAAGTGCCTACTCTCTCGCTTACAATGGAACACTAAAGTGGCGATAGTCTTCACTCTAGTTTACAAAGAACCTATCTCTGACGAAAGACGTATAACCACGTGGTTAGACGTAAATGGAAATCACAGTCTTTTTCTGATTCATTGACTCCTTGTCTTTGGAAAATGAAAACAGGAGCAGATATTCGAACAGTCCCTAGACTTTAATGGAAAAGAAAATAGCCAACATTCCAGCAGTTCGTTTGAACAGTCCCTAGTAACAGACTGTCCAGATGACTAGCTATTTTAACATGTGCTTGTCCTACGAGGAATTCAATCGTCATCCCATAGATTAGCAAAGCAAAGTACTTAATTTGTTTTTAAAGTGCCCACTCTCTCGCTTACAAAGGGGACACTTAAGAAATGAGAGTCTTTACTCTTGTTTACAAAGATCCCATCCGTGACCAAATACGTATAATCAAGTGGTTAGACTTTAATGAAAATCACTGTCTTTTTCCGGATTCATTGACCCTTTGTCGAACTGTAATGTTGACATCGACAGTGTTTAATGTATATGTCCAGATAATGGGTTGTCTTTTTCCATATTTTATCACCTGATGTCTCTAAATAAAGTTCACTGACTGTAACAACTTTAAAATTTTGGGGATTTTATTAAGGAAATGATGTGTTTTTTTATGAGAATTAGCAAAATGTTTATAATAATGATGATAAAATCTCTTTGTTAGTTGTTCTATAACTTTTTTTGTTTAAAAAATAAGTTTAAATTTTCTTAAGAAAAAATCATGTTGTTTTGTTGAAATTGCATTAAAAGTTGTACAATAAATAAAAACAATTCTTTAGACCAATTATTATTTGCTAAGAATATAAACAATTTAAAAAAAGTATTTATTATATTTAATAATTTAAACAAATTACTTAAAGTAAAATATTAGCCATGATGATTGATTGAGACTATCTAACTAACATTTTTTCATTTATTAGAAAGTAATGCCAAACACTAAGGGCGGGTTTCTTACTCCTCAGTTAAAGTAGGCTTAACTTGCTGTTAGATTAAACTCGGAACAAAATTAGGAGGACTTTAACCGATATAACTTGAGTTTAATTGACCACATAAAACTAAGTTAAACTAAGATAATAAGTAACTTTGCTGATAACTGAAAAACATGAAACATATATTAAACCAGGTTTAACCAAAGAATGAAAATTAACTTTATCTGTAAAACTCGCCCTAAGCTGTGTAAACAGTAATCGCGTCACAAGATTAAAAACTAATGTCAGTTAAGTGCTGATAGACTGTAATCAATTGTTAAGACATTTGTAAATATTTTATAATCATATATAACATTCATTTGTTTAATAATAAAAATTTTAAATATAATTTGAAAATTACCGCTTAATTAAATGAACAAATTACTTAATTTTTTTTGTGTTTGCCTCTAATGACTGTGAAAATGTTAAATTTTCAACAATTGTTTACAAAAACTCCCATTAAAAATAGGAAACACTTTTTTATGTTTTAACAGAAAAATGTGTAATAATAATACAGATTTATTATAAATGTTTATGTTAAAACATATTAATGTTAAAAGGGTTTTTTTAACACTTTACTGAAAAACAAAATACCATAAGTGTGTAAAGCAAAAAACATTAAATTAACATTAAGCAATATTTTAGCAAAGTTAAAATATTAGTAATAAATGTATGTCAATTTATTTAAAAATATAAATTTTTAAAACTTAGTAATTGTCATTTTTTTATAATTGTAGACAGACAACTCTGTATAACGATAAATATTAAGCCTGTCGTTTGTGTGTGTTTTTTTTTTTTGTATTTTTAAACTTCTGTTAAATAAATATTTAAGTACCAAAAGTACTAAAAAAAATAACAATAACCATAACAACGAAAAAAATTGTTGGTCATACAAAGGTGTAAAATTATTACAAAAGTTTTGTTCGAAAAAAAATTCATAATAACTGCCTTAATAACCGTGTTGATTCATTTAAGACGTTTTCGTTTTCATTTTTTTTCGCTGTTATTCATTAATATTTGCATGACAAGTTTAAATATTTAGGTTTCTTTTATTTCTCTATTTAAGTTTTTTTAATTTTTCAATTTTATTTTTTTTTTCTGTTATTTTAGCTTTTTTTTCTTGCTGCTCTTGTCTTATTTACTTTAACTACATATATACATACTCATATAATTATTATGTAATAACTTGTATATTTTGGTTTTTTTTTTTGTTTTCTTGGTATTTTAGTTTCATTTATTGTTTTCGTTCACATTTCATTTCTTTTTTTTTGGGTGGCAAGAGTTGCTGACCCAGCATCATCCGATTTCATTTATACTCAGTATATCAGCAAGGAGAAACCCCTACTAGTTATTATTTCACAATAGTATTTGTACTATGTACCCTAGAGATACATACATATGTATATACAAGTGTTATTATAATTTTAATTTTATTGCTTTCAAAGTTTAATAATAACGGTTATTCCCAAAACAAAAGTTTTGAAATCGAGTTTTTTTACTTATGCATTTTGCTAATGAGCAACATTTTTTTTGTTGTTTTGCATACATATAACTTAAATCTAAATAATTTAAACATTTATTTGAAAAATTTCATGCATAAATTTTAAATATTTGTGTAAAAATAATGAAATATTGGTATTTAAGAAGTTGTGCTTTGAATGAAAAAAGAACACCTTTACTGAGACCTGAATATCATAGCGGTTTTTACACAAACACCCTAATGACCCAGTAGAGTCGACAAAGTGTCAAAAAAGGGCAATCATTTCCATTAACGCTTAACCATCTGGTCGGCTCTTTCTAAACGAGTGTAAAAACAGTCGCCGTCTATGTGTACCCTTTGTAAGCGAGAACCATTATCATTTAATAATCTATTGAGGGATGATTGACTTACTTCCAGTAAATGCTCGATGGCAAGCTATTTCGGTACCTTACCCCCGAACAACATAATAACTTGTACCAAGTTTCAAATGTCTATTCTCCCGTTTACCTACGTTTTAATATAAAGTTTCTATCAAATGTTGTCAAAAGTTTAACCTAGCAACTTCTTTTTGAGATATCTTAATCTTAAGATTCGGGAATGTATTTCCGATAACTTGTACCGAGTTTTAAATGTCCTCTCTCTCATTTCACTTTAAATCAGTGATGACTGTTTTCGCTTTCGTTTACCTAGGGTACAGTAGAGTGACGACTATCTTTGCTCTCGATTTCAAATTGCAACATCCTATCCAATACTAATGCTTTAGAAGGGTCAAAGTATAACTTGTTCCAGCTTTGACATATCATAATCTAAAGTTTTTCAATTGCAAATGCCGACGTCCTGTTCAATGATTTCAAGGCTTTACGAATGTTAATGTTCTCCTAAGGGTTTCAAAAGTATATACCATAACTTCTTCCAACTTTGAGATATTATAATCTAAAATTTGCAATAAGTATGGTTTCGAAGTTAGCAAAGATCAATCCTTTAGAAATATATACATTGGCCTGGGGTTTAACAATGCATTGAACTGTATAATGCGTTAGTTTTATGACTATAAGAATAGTGGGATTGATAACTATCAGAGATTTTAATATGTTCCACTACAATTCCCCACAATAAACCTTTTTACGATACAAAAATGTAGTTTGATCATATGAATTGAGTTTTTATTTTAAACGAAAATTATGAAAAATTCGAATTAAAAATTAATAGGTTAAATATCTTAATCTTTGGTTATTGTTTATGTGGATCATATTCTGCCGATTTATGCATGAACACTTTAAATATGTTGTTACAACAATAAATAAACAGTATTTTGATAAGTGAAAAAAATCTTGACTCTACATACAGACACAATTTTTATAAAACTGATCCCTACGCCAGTTTAGACTGTCATATGATCAGGCAAAAGTCATGTAAGATCATATCAACAGTGTTTATTCACAATTCATTAAAAAGTTCAACAATTGGATTATGCCTTGAGTTATATGTAATTTGTACAAGACCCATAAATCTTTATAGCATAATATAGTATACCATAACTTATAAATATGCATTATTCCCTTTAAGGTTTATTCCAAAACTGAGATATATATCATTGAAAATTTATATCTTTATTAAAAACAAAATACTCTAGCTACCACTTTAAAATCGACCAAAATTACTTTAATAAAATTTTATAGACGAAAAATGTAATCATGTAATCACTTTGAGTTTAAGGCCCACTTTTTTAGGTTGTAATTTTTTTCCCAGAAATAAATGCGCTTGTTTAAACAGCAATAAAAATTCATGTGAATCTGTAAAATAAACCCACAAATGGAAAAATAAAACAAGAAATCATCAACAATATTTTAATTTATTGTTTTCTTTTATTAAAGTTTAAACTTAAGCAGAGCAGCAACAATAGCACAAGTCAAACATTATCGATCCATCGATCGGCAGATTGAAGAGTGATCATAATAAACAAACCTGACATTGAGTTGTAGACTTTATGTCGTCATTTTCGTAAGCGAAGCAATATATAAAAAGTATAAGAGAATGAGAGAGAGGGAGATAGAGAAGGGGTGGAAGAGAAACATTGTACAAAGAAGTTGAAAGATGTTTTTTGATTTAATTGAAATTGAATAACAAAAATTGATGAAATTTTTTGATTAAAACTGAATTAATGTTAAGTCATTTGGTACTTAACAATTTGCAAAAAGTATTTGAAATTTTTAACTTGATAACTGAAATAATACTTGAGACTCAACGTCTACGTTTAAGTATTAAAACTTTTCTTTAATTTTTTTTCAAAATACACACCTCATTCATTTTGGGAGAAAAAGTACATTCATTTTTAACAAAGTAAAACTTATATAATGAAAGACTCTTTAAAAACTTTAAAAGAAGACGATATAAAGTATTGTTTTAACACAATTTCATACCAAAGATACCAAAAAAGTATCAGAAATAATGATCTACCCTGATCTTTGTATTACAAATATAGCATGAAATTTGCTACAAAAATACATATACACAATCTTCTCTGCTGTCAGTGGCAAAGCAATGGGTTCAGCCTCCAAATTACATCGTTGATAATAATGATCATGAAGACGATGTAAACTCAATATTGAATTATAAAGAGTACAAACATATACATTTTTTTGCGCATTTTAAATTGGCGGCAAAATTTTTAACAATTGTTTCAAAAAAATGTTTCTTATTTAAAACATAAAAAATTACAATGTCCTCAAATTGCTCATAAATATTTATTACACGTCCCTTATTGGCAGACAAATTAATGTATGAGTTTTATTAAATTTTTTACTATTTATAGTCAAGGTATTTTTTTTAAGACAAATTGCTGGTTTTTTGAATGAAATTATAGAGTGTTTTAAGTTAAAAGATGTACAAATTGCTTTTATTTAATGGTGTCAAAAGTGATTATAAAAAAAATTTCTAAATATATAATAATAATATCTTTAAATTGTATTGAAATCTAAAAGGGCATTTTATGATAAATTTTAAGTGGCATAACAGAGAAGAAAGATCAAATTAAGAAGATTAAGAACATGAGCAAGTTCTCCAGAAAATTATAGATATTTTGCTCTTTTAATATATAAACATGTCGCAAAAGTTTAAGGGTATTCAAAATCACCAAGCCATGTCCATCTTGTAGGGTCCGAACTAGAGTTTGAAAATTCCCGCAAAATGGGAACCTAAAAAAAATGTCCCGGGAAATTCCAACAAATTTTTTCCCAAAACTTCAGTCCGAACTGAAAGAACCAGAGCAAAGTTTTTCCTTAAAGATTATCTATTAATGCATTTTGTATTGGGAATTTAAACTTGTCTATCGGTTTACGTTTTCTGTTTGCTCCATACTAGTTATATCTCAGAATATCATAAATACAGGTCTACAGATAAGGAAATGGAATAAGACCACAGAATAGTTTATCTATTAGAAAATAGTAGACTAGACTCAAAAGATCAGCACATAAACTAGTCCATAGACTATTTCACAATAAAGACACTAGTTCATAGACTACTCTATGTCGCCAAGTCAAAAACTAAGTGATAGATAAGTCTATAGATTAGTTAATAGATTCATTCATAGATGGAATATTACATGACATTACATTACAATGTAATGTAATTCATTAAATACCACTTCAAAAGTAGCACTAAGGGAATTTTTTTATCTTTTGTGGAAGTGATGTTTTTTGATTTCCAAAGAAGCGAAGAGGATCCAATTTTGTTTAAAATTGATGGTATGTCTTTTTGTACCGAAATTTTTTGATTTAAAACCCTGAAAATGAGTTCAAATGTAGTGAATTTGGAATCAAAAATAAGGACAACCTTATTATGACAAGTCTGTGTTAAAAACATTACTTCTTCAGTTCTTCAGTACTTTCATTCTACTTCTTTTGAAGTTCGTTTTTACTTCAACATATCCGATTCAATATACTAGCTAGAATTCTTCATAGACTATTTCATAATCACTAGACCATAGACTAGTCCATAAACTAAGCGATAGCCTAGTTAATAGACAAGTTCATGACTTAGTGACTAATCTATAGTCTAGTCCATTAACAAGTCTGTGAATTAAATCATTGATTTCTCCATAATCTAGTCAATATACTAGCTCATAAACAAGAAACCACCACATAGACTATATACTATACACTAGACTATAATCTAGTCATAGAATAAGTGAGGATCGGTTCACATTTCTTTAGAGCTTCCAAAAAAGGTTCCCCTCAGAAAATTATTTTAACGTTCCTAACTATATTAAAAATAATACAATTGCCATGAAATTCGATTCAAAAAAGTTTAACTAGAATCATATCCTCTCTACTTAATTTCATTTGACCCTAGTCCTGGGATAATGAAAGCTTTTATATAAAGTCCGCTTTAGAATATGACTAACATTCATGATTGGCAAAAAGTCTTGACACCAAAGTTTTTATAATTTTTTAATAACAACTGTTGGATGTACGAATAGTTATCAAATCAACAACAATAATAGAAAAAAACATGAACGACGTTATGAAATCAAAATTATAAATAATACATGACGTTGTCGAATCATAAACGCAGATTCGATCTACGACTGGCGGCAGTTAATTACGAAAATTTTTTATGATATTTATTTACATGGGTTATCTTTTTGGATCAATAACGACGTGTTCTTAAAGTGATAACGATATGTTAAAATGTAAAATTGCCGAAAAGACAACAATGCGGTTATGCAATGACAACGATGCATTGGCAAAATTACAACGATGTTTACCAAAATGATAACTGTAAGTTAATAAAATTCTATACATATCTGCTGCTCACTTTTGACAACAGATTGCATCAATTTCGATACTTTCTAACAGGTTTTCCCTGGGTATACCAATATTTTGTTTGTGTCAAAATATTGGTTTGTTTCATAGGACAAAAAATTCTTCTGCAAAATTTATCAGTTTCGCATACTTTTAAATTAAAATTTATAATTTAATTGAAGATCTTTTAAGCCATAAGTGCAATTAATTTTTTATATTGTTTAATTTTAGTTATATTCTAGAATGCATATAAAACTTGATTTTAATCATTAACACACGCCAATAATTCTAAATGTATGTAAATTAACTTAAATTAAAAAAGAATCCAAATATCTATGTATGATAATTTCTAAAACCATAAGCTATTTAAATTTCAAACAAATAATTCATAATATTTCTTTCAATTGAAATTTTTCTATTTTTTTTTTTTTTTGCAATTAAATTTCGCATTAGAAAGTTTGGTAAATAGATAAACAAGTTTTAAAGATTGATTAACTAAAAAAAGGCACATGTATTATGACCTTCAAATATATATATATTTGTATAAAATTATGATTTCTTAAAAAAGAAAACGTTAATGAAATCACTTAAATGATAAAATATAACATTAGTAAATATATTACATAATAAACAAATTTTACAATACATATGAATAAAGAGACTGCTGCGATTGCGCCATACATACTTATTTTAAGCTTTTTTAAATGCATTTTAATGAAAATCATTAATTTTTCATTTCGTATACTTTCAAACACATACACACACATACGTTTCAACTTTTATTTTGTTAAATATTTCTCTTTTATTTAAAAAAAATAATAATAATAATAAATTTAGACAAATTACAAACTGGTTTATGACTTTTTTTTTCTGTTTCTTTGTAAAGTTATAGAGAAGACAATAAACAAAATAAAATCATAAAACCTAACAATAATATTTCAAAGCTATTGAAAATCTATTTTGAAGGCTACATATCTATAGTGTAAAATTGTATTGAGAAAAAATATTGAACACAATTTGTATGTACGTAATGCAAAAATAATAACACAGTTGTTTAAATTTTAGTTAAAAAAAAACTTAAGGTATAATGATTTTTTCTATAAAACAAATTAATTTTAAAATTTTAACGGAATTAAAACACTGAAAGCTATAGATGTGTAAAGCTTCATCTATTTTAATCTTGCATATTTGGCAGACTTCAGATTTTATCATTTTATTTTCAACTGTATTAGACATCTTTGATTTTTAGTCTTTCAAGATGGTCTAGCAAATTAAAAAAAAAAAACAAGTAATATTTCTATATTCGGCTGTGCCGAATCTTATGTACCATTCACAAACAGTTTTTATTTATTTTGTATCTCTGTACACATGTCACACATAACATACACAAACAAATATAAACTGTAGCAGAAAGAAATATTAACCGTTGTACTGTACTACCACCGTCAAACTGTATTACCGCCCTCAAACAAATATGAGCTGTATTACCAACATATTACTGCTTTATCTCCTTGTTGTTGTTTTTATGCTTTTATTTATAATTTGTTGAGGAAATTTTCAGAGGTAGTCTCAGATTTTTACCCATATCTCAGTTATTTATGGACCGATTTTGCTGATTTTCAATAGGAAACTTCTCCGAAAGCATGTCTGACAGAATTATTGAAGATTTGGATCTCGAAGATATCTGGAGTCTTCAGAAAATTGATTTCAACAGACAGACGAACAGACTGACATAGCTTAATCGACTCCGCTATCTATAAGGATCCTCTATAAGGTTCCTTTGGTTCATATTGTTCCTTTATTTTGGCGAGCACCAATATTTCGAGCATGGAATATTGTTAATAATGCAATAATTTAGATTTTATAGAATTTAGTTTTATGTCCAGAAATTACACATTTAAGTATGATGAACACTGGGTACCCATTTAGGTCTCCATTACAAAAATACTTTAACATTTTTCGTTGCTTTAAAAAATAGCACAATAGTAATGAAATTTGATCTATAAGAAAAAAATCTCTTCATTATTATTGTGCGCTAAAAACATCAGTTGTATCATTTTCTGAGTCGATTTAGCTATGTCCGTTGATCTTTTCGTCCATGTAAACCTTGAAATCAAACTACAGGTCGCAGTTTTGAAAATAAATCAATGAATTTTGGGACATGATCTTTTATTGTAACAGAGACGGAGCCCACATACAACTGAACCTCCTGATTAAAGCTATTGATATACTTGTACCTCGACTTGTATCTCGCTAAGAATAATGAGACGATTTAGCTTTGATATTTTATTGTCTCAGATACGAACGCACATAATACAGAACCTTCCGAATATAGCTATTGATAAACTTGTATTTCGCTTATAATCATTTCCTTAATCGGTTTAGATATACGACCACGTAAAACCATGCAATCAAAATTCAATATAGCTTGGTAAACTATCTTCTATTGTCACAGAGAAGAAGCCTCCCTACAACTGAAACTCCTGAATTAAGTTATTGATAAAGTGGTAGTTCGCCAAAGAACGCTATAACTATGTTGTATACTTGCTTTGATGAACTTGCAGTAGAACCATCCACTAGATTATATGAAGATCAGCCCACATTATCGTCCCAGAGACCAATAGTTTTGTTTTGTCTTTTTTTTAATCCAAAACCAGCAACGTTTAAATTTTACAAAGTTTAAACCAAGTTTAAGTTCTATAACAAGTAGCAGTAAATAATAAAAAGTCTATTACGTTTTTTCCAAAGGCTAATTAACTTATAAATTTAATTATTTGTGAAACTGAATAAAATTTACGTTATTTTACATTAGGCATTTAAAAACAACTTAATTATTGTTAAGTAATAATTGAAATTATAACAATAAAAATATTAAATCATTAATCATTTAACAGTTAATTGAAAGCTATAATGACTTTTAATAAAAAGTAATTACACAATTAATTAATAAACATTCAAAACCCATTACAAATAAATCACTTTAAAATATAACAAAATTTTATAACAATTTATTCTAAATTTAAAAACATCACCTATTTTTGCATAAATATTACAAAAAAAAAACTTTAAAGAAACCGTTATTTATTTTAATTTAATGGTGAAATTAAAGCTTGATTTGAACTATTAAACATTTTAGAAATTCCAAACTAAAATCTATCGTTTTACTTTGTTAAGCAAGCCGGTTTTTTTTTTGTTTAAATATTGAACTTCATTCAAATAAATAACTTTAATATTCTATTCTTTTATTTTATTTAACAAATGCAAATATTTAAATTTTATATATAAAATATTTGTATTTAGAGTTTTTTCTTTCTACAAAGTGCTAATAAATATTTATTTCTTTAACAAACCTATCAATGGGAGCATTTAATTAAAATAATAAAAAAACGAAGTGTGAATTAAAATGAAAACGTGCTAAGCAGCAATTATTAGTTTTTGATGAATCAGTTTGAGAGATTTGTTTTTAATACTTTGTATTGCCAAATTAGTGTCTTGCTAGACACTTTAATTGTTTTTTTATGATTTGAGTTTCTTTTAATAATGATGAAATATAAATAAAACCTTTTTTTTCTAAAATTTTATTTACATTATGGGGGTTTTTTATGAATTTCAAGGTGTTTTTATTTAAATTTTTTGTAAGTTTTTAATGTTTGTTTTATTAATACTTTACAGACGGAAATAAAGATCGTTAAATTATTTTAATGCCAAAAATTATTTATCTTAAAATTGTCACCGTCATTTAGTTATAAGGGGAGCGGCTTTAATTATAGGATTTTGTTAGTTTAGGTTATATAAATATATTTAAAGGTGGGGTTGAACATAAGGTTTAAGGCTAATCATCTGATGTTTTATGATGACCATAGGTACTATTATGGTTTGAGTTTAGTGCTGCCAACGTTTTTCCGACATTTTCAGACTAGTCTATAGACTAGACTATAGACTAGACTATAGACTATAAACTAGACTATAGACTAGACTGTAGACTGTAGACTAGACTATAAACTATTGACTAGACTATAGACTAGACTATAGACTAGACTATAGAATAGACTATAGACTAGACTATAGACTAGACTATAGACTAGACTATAGACTAGACTATAGACTGGACTATA
>NC_060952.1:39053040-39055427 GCF_022045245.1 Lucilia cuprina
AATTCGAGGGCGGTATTTTCTCTACGCCACACAAATCTCCGGCCATCTGACCCAAAAATGTTAAACTTGCTCTCATCCGTAAAAATTACCGTTTTCCAGAAGTCTTCCATTTTGTTTACGAAGTTTTTGGCATACTCCAAGCGTAGTTTCACATTCTTTTTTGAAATAAACGGCTTCTTACGTGGTACACATGTCTTATACTGGCATTGATGAAGAAAATTTCGGATTGTTTGTGCATTTAGAGCTACGTTTTCACTTTCTTTAATAATTCTCGCTATTTCCACTGCACTCATTTTTGGATCGAGCTTCACCATCCATTCAATTTTCCGTCCTAATCGTAAATCAATAATTTTTTTGCGGCCTCTACCTGAAGAAATTTGTAACAAACCAGATTTTTTAAAATTGGACAGAAGATCGTGGCCTTGATACTATTTCCGAAATTTGTCCATAACTTTTTCCTTCATTGTACATTTTTATTATTAAATCCTTGATGTCTAAAGGAATTTTTGTTCCACGTTTATTATTTGCACTCATTTTAAATGTGAAAAATGTAAAAATCAACAGTAAGATTTTAAATCAATGCTGACAACATTAGCAATAAGAAAAAAACTTTTTTTCTAAGTTCCGTTACATTTTAGAGCTGCATCATTTACTTTTTTCTACCTGTACGGGCAATTTTTTGAGTTTAATTTTAGCAGTGTTGCATTTTATTAATCGCTTAAAACCAATTAGATTATTATATAATGTTTTTGTAACTGGGAAATTTATTACAACATTATAACGTATTCTAAAAATTAAAATTATTTGAATTGGTGAAATACTTTAGATAATATTACAAAATATGTTTTATAATGACTGGTGTACGGACAATTGTTTGAGTCAGTGTACATATGTTAACATTTACACAACGGATGTGTATAAACTTTAGATGGTGACACCGAGTGTCGTCGTACGTATGTATATCCTACATAACGGATGTTATTGAAAAATTATAAACACTTGGGGTCAATTTAGTACAAGTCGTGGTTATTTCTTTTTCCTTCTATGTACTTTCTACAAATTATTTTTTTTTTTCAAATTAAACGACTTTAACACTTACCTGACCAGCTGCTGAAAAGCATATCATTAATATACTACGCAAAGGTAAATTGGCCTTAAAGGATCGATGAGTCCAGAAACGATGAGCACCGCCTGTGACACCAAAACCAGCCACACCACCCATAAAGAGAGCTAAAATAGAAATATGAAATTAAACAAATTGAAGTCAAATTATTTAACAACAAAATAATTCTTAATAACTTTTATAATTATTGAAAATAATCTACTGAAATTTCAAGCAATAATTAAATGATCATCTATGGAATACTATGTAATTAATCAGTATTAGGTAAACAATTTTCTATTTACATATACTATATTTAGACGTCTAACGTATTTACTTGATATAATTTTGTAATTAAATATTTAGTTTAAATTCTATTTTTATTACTTAATAAACTTCTATTCATTTTAGAAAAATAAAAAGTTTATTTGTATAAAATTTCCATTAAAAATAAAATTTACACTTGTCTTTTTTATCAATTTATATAATGTATTTCAACATGAGCAAAAAAATCCACATCGTGACTTTTTACAATTATTTCGTGTTTCTACCGGAAATTTTCAGTTGAAAATAAAACCTTGAAATCATTAAATATCTTCAAAAAATTAAAAAAAAAATAGTAAAATTATTTAAAAAAACAAACAAAAATTTCTTATTTGGAAATTCATGGTTAAGAGCAGATTTACCCGAATGAATCATTGTACTCCAAAAACAACAACAATAATTAACATGATCACTTAAACAGCGTCATATGTTTAAAAATTAATTTTAAATTTATACATATTTATAATAATTTTTAATTTAACTATGAAACGACAATAGGTGTAGTAATAGGCTAAATATATGGAATATTTTTGTTATTTAAAGTTGTAAACAAAATAATTTAAATAAAAAATCAAAGATCAGTTATTAGATGAGAGAAAATAAAAAACAAACCTTGAAAATTTTAATTAATAAAATAATGTTTACAACAAATTATAGTTAAACATATTTAAAAATTTCCAAGAGTTCGTAGATCAAACTCGAAAATTAAATCGATTGCTTTTTTATGAAAATAACGAATTCATACGTTTACAGATATGGTTTATATTCCTCTATAAAATAAACTAAACAGTCTATAGTCTAGTCTGTAGACTATACTAAACAGTCTATTGTCTATACTTTAATCTAGACTACACAGTCTATAGTCTAGCCCATAGTCTAGTCTATAGTCTAGTCTATAGTCTAGTCTATAGTCTAGTCTATAGTCTAGTCTATAGTCTAGTCTATAGTCTAGTCTATAGTC